>NW_027040298.1:0-236528 GCF_034236695.1 Oncorhynchus nerka | reverse complement strand
GGGCCTGTTGCACAAAACTAGGATAAGGGATTAAGCCAGGATATCTTGGTGATCCTGGCTCAATTGATCCGTAATCCGGTTGCACTAAAGATGGATAGGGGCAGGAGGATATGTTATGGTATAAATTACCATGGAGATTTATTCTGTGGAGCTAGCCTGCTCCAGACCAGGCTAAATTCAGGATCTATTTAATCTCATCCCTAATGTCAGTCAGCAGTCACCACAAATGGAAACCAATAGTTATTTCACTGCTCACTATACATTGTTATCACATATAACTAGACCCACTGTTATTATTTAAACGTTTGTGATCATTAATTTCAATGATTTTGGATAAAAAATGATTTTTAGATGATGTTGCTATCATTAGATAATTTACAGTTTCCCATAGACTATAAGGCTATATATAAAATGATAGAATATTAGGGCCACAGAGGGAAAAAAACACAAGTCATAATATTGTAACCAGTTGTTTTAAAGGACAGTTGTTAAAATGACAGATGTGGGGCATTTCGTGAAATTGTACTTCAGTATGGTTTCATAAACAAAGACATGCTGATGTGCCAGAATATTAAGTATCACATTGTCATAAGTATCAAAACTGTAAAAACAATATGTAGCTTTTCTGCAGAAAGAACCAGCCTCATAAATTTATGACTTTATCCTTTTTCTTCAGTGTGGCCTAGTACTCTGTCATATAAACAAATACACATTCCATATGAATATAAAAACACAATGTGTAACATTATGTTCCTTTATTGAATAAGGACAAAACAAAGCAGGTAAACCATCAGCTCCTTTCGAAACTGAAGTCACAGTGACTCTACAAGATGGAAAGCACAGAATCCAAGCATATTATACAAAATGATACATACACATTCAAAGGTCTGTATATAACACACCCTGCATGTCTGCACACTAAAATAAATGCAGGACAAATCCATACACATCAACTGAACAGACAAATGAATGGATGCAGTAGCCTCCCTGCAGCCTTGTATTACACACAGTATACCGCACAAACATCATAAGAGGCCAAATTCGTCAAAAAACGAACCCAAAAAACCCAAATTCCTCTGCCACCGCAGGACATATTTAACCAAAATTGAAAGCACACATACTAACTAAAATAATTCAACACATATTGGTCCCTCAGCAGCCGACCACTGTCGTCATCAGGGAAGATTGCCGGATTGTCCCAGTCCATGGCTGGTGGCACTCTGGGGGCCCTCTCCTTCCTCAGGCAGGCCACATTGTGGAGGACAGCACAAGCCACAGTAATATCACATGCCCTAACAGGGCTGACCCTTAATTTGTGAAGGCAGTGAAAGCGTGCCTTCAGGAGGCCAAAGGTCATTTCAACTCTGGCCCTGGTCCTGGCATGGGCATGGTTGTAGGCCTGCTGTGCTTCCTGGGAGTCTGTGAAAGGTGTCAGGAGAAAAGGCTGGCAGCCATACCCCTGTCTCCCAGCAACACACCAGAGAATTCACCTGTCAACACAAAATCTCATCATTACTACCTCATAAACACAGTGATATTCTTGACACAGCCATGATGGTTATAAATAGGGGTTGTGTGGCTTACCTTGTGATAGGCACTGATAGATTTCAGAGGCCCGAAAGATTCTGGAGTCATGGACTGAGCCAGGCCATTTTGCCACAACATTGCTGATCACACAGTCAGCATTGCAGACCATCTGAAATCATAAGATGAGGAATATTACACCAATCAATGCACATCACTGGCAATGCAGAGTGTTCGTCAATGGACAATATCAAAAAGTTATGTTCACCTGAACATTAATGCTGTGAAAGGATTTCCTATTCACAAAAATCGGCCTCATGGGCACCTGAGGGGGCTTTTATCCTTATGTGTGTGCAGTCCACTGCACCAATGACATTGGGGAAACCTGTCACACAAAGTAATGAGTATCCTACTATGTGTTAACAGTTGTCCTGTAATTTGTAGATCCTCTTACCTGCAATCCTATAGAACTCCTCTTTGATGTCACAGAGTCTTCTGTGGCCAGGGAAGGAGATGAAGACATCTGCTAATGCTTTGATAGCCAGACACACACTCCTTATTGTGCGGCAAATTGTGGCCTTGTTCAGCTGTTCTGCATCCCCACTGAGTACAGGAAGGCTCCACTAGCAAAAAGCGCAAGGCCACACAAACCATTTGCTCCACACTCAGTGCATGGCTCCGTGCAGTGCGGTGCTTAATCCTGGGACCCAGTAGTCTGCATAGATACCTGATGCCATCTGCAGAAAACCTGTATCTTTCATATAGATGGTCATCAGGGAAGGCCAGTGGGTCCAACCGGTCCCTGAAGACCCTTTCTCGCCTGAAGGCTCTCCTCAGCACAAGTGCTTCTTCATCCACCACATCTCGCACGAATGGGCATGCCATTGTCAGAGCAGAAAGGAACACACAATTTTGGGCCTTCATATAGGCTAGTGGCCACACCTGGTGCTGGGGGGTGGGCAAAAGAGGGCGATGCCTTATAACGATGACTTGGTTGTACTGATTGCTGGGAAAATAAAAAAACCTTAGAAAGATGCCACCGTCCTGTGTGCTCACAATAAGAGCTCATATGTCATGGCTCACTTGACTTTACGAGAATATACCTAATTTTTATTTTGAGCTGTGTCATCTTCTTGGAGCTGGGGAGGAAAGAAAAATAATGATTAATACATTTGTGTTACAGTTAGCATACAGTGTACATTGAAGGCATATCTCACCTCCCTCTCAAGTTTTTTTATTTCAAGGTCCAGTTTCCTAATTGTCCTCTTTTTATTTCGGACTCCAGTGCAAGATTTTCCATCTTTTTCTTCTTGTACTGAATGTCTATGTCTGCCAGTTCTATTTGGCGCCGGAGGTGGTTGCCATACAACTTTCTGATAGCTTGTGAGCTCTGTGAACACAATACAATTAGCGCAGCTGGAATTTGGCAGGATGTGGTGTCCTTTTATTAATACGCACTATGTTGCCAGGCTGGTTTTCCCACTGTATAGCATCTGGGTCCTGTAAAAGAAATTAGATTTTTTGATTTTGATGAGGACTCCTCACCATTGTAGAGTAAATAGTACTTTCACAGTCTTAACATGATACCTCATGCCTTCTGGAATCAGAGAGATGGTCTCCTCCTCATCATCGTCTCCATCATGTGCTGTTGCTGCTGCACTGGGGCCTTCACCCTATCACATTTAATCGGATTCATATTGAAGCTAGTAGACAAGACATGCCAGGCCTACAGTATGCCTTTGATGGAGTACTCACTGGATCAGCATCGTCTGGTGCTTGTGCTGGTGGCTCTAACAGGAACACAGTGCTGCCAGGCACTGCAAGGCAATAGGTAAACCAAAGTCAGACAGTCCAAATTGATTCAATATGAATGTGGTTGTATCCCATGTAGAGATGGAAGGACATACCTTGAATGAAGCGGGTGGCATCTTGGGAGGAACCTATGCTCGTCTCTTTCCCCCCAGGGATCCCCTCTAAGACGGGCCTGCCTTTATTTAGCTCCAAGGCCATGTCCTCTGCTGGGGTAAGGTCAGCCTTTGGTGACCCACCACCCGTGCCTTGTCTGTGGGTATTCTTTTTCACTGCTAAAACAGTACAGACAATGTGTGAGCAGGCACCTTCTGGGTACAATATATGCTTGTGCTTTGTTAAATATTAGTCAGGGACCATACCATTCTGCAGAATGTTCTTGTATTTGATTTTGACCTGCTGCCATGTCCGTTTTGGCCCGTTCATGTTTAATCTACACACACACACACACACACACACACACACACACACACACACACACACACACACACACACACACACACATTTAATGGAGTCACACTGCAAAAAATTACTTGGTATTTTTGTCTTGTTTTCAGTAAAAATATCAAAAATTTATCATAGCTTTATACAGTGTGATGGAGTTACTTTACACAATTTCACTCATATCTGCAGTGCATTTCAATTAAAAATTTAACCGTTTCATAATTACAGTACAACTGCATTTTTGGAGATGTGAATTAAATATTTGAATTGTAATTGTGATGTTTCAGCGGAGCGGTGAGTGTGTAATTGTGCACTACTTACGCATTCAGGCGGTCTGCAATACTTTGCCACGCTTTTTCTCTTTGCTTTATCACTGTGGCGGTGTTGCCTTTCTTCTTAATGATATCTTTTACCTCCTCGTATGCCTCCATGAGGATTTGTGCTTCCGACCGGGAAAAGTACGCGGCTCTAGTTGCCATGGTAAATCAGTTAATCTGTGATCTGTGGCGGGGTCTATTTGAGTGAGCCGTGAGCGCGCACCTATCCAGGATTGGTTTCACCTGGCTTAATGAATCCGTGTCTGCTCATCCTGGCTTGGTCTTTGTGCAACCAATTAAGCCTGGACGCACATGTTTTGGCTTCATTGAGCTCAGCTGAGTCATTTATCCCGGATGTCTTAATTCTACTTTTGTGCAACAGGCCCCTGGTGCCTTATCTTTATTGATGGATAACAACCTTTTCCACCTCTTCCATACAGACTAAACTGCATTCTTTCCTTTTCATTATTAGATCTTCAATTCACCAATATGATGGTTCAATGTTGTCATTTCACTTCTATGTGTGTCCAGTTTACTGATGAAATAGTCCTTAAAATAAAAGGCTATATCAAAAGGTTTCATTATAAATGACGTTGGAGATTAATTGGGTTTTTGATTCTCCAAAGTATTTTCCCATTGTCATTTATTTTGTTTTGGTAATATAACCTATTTTAGTTTAGTCACAAAATGTGCTGTGCACTCTGGAATGGGCCTGATGTAGGGTGGAGCTGGCCTCTGGATGGGGCCTGGTGGTGTAGGGTCGAGCTGGTCTCTCTGGAAGGGGCCCGATGGTACAGGGTGGTGTTGGCCATTCTGGATGGTGTAGGATGGAGCTGGCCTCTCTGGATGGTGTAGGATGGAGCTGGCTTCTCTGGATGGAGCCTGTTGGTGCAGGGAAGAGCTGGCCTATCTGCCCGGTGCTGTAGGGTGATGCTGGTCTCTCTGGGTGGGGTGCTGGTGGTCGTGACCTTGAAGGATGTAAAGCAGAGTTCCTCTTACACTGAACAACATGTAAAGTGTTGGTCCCATATTTCATGAGCTGAAATAAAAGATCCCAGACATTTTCCATATGCACAAAAAGCTCATTTCAATAAACAATTTGTTTACATCCCTGTTAATGAGCATTTCTCCTTAATCAATCCACCTGACAGATGTGGCATATCAAGAAGCATGATCATTACACAGGTGCACCTTTTGCTGGGGACAATAAAATGCACCCTCAAAACTTGAGAAATCTGTGGCATTGTGTTGTGCAACAAAACAGTACATTTTAGGTTGTGTGTAATTGGCATGCTGACTGCAGGGATGTCCACCGGAGCTAGTGCCAGTGAATTTAATGTTAAGTTCTTCTTTACCATAAGCCGCCTCCAACGTCATTTTAGAGAATTTGGCAGTACGTCCAACTGGCCTCACAACAGCAGACCACGTGTAACCACGCCAGCCTAGGATCTCCACATCCGGCTTCTTCAACTGCGGGATCGTCTGAGATCAGCCACCCGGACAGCTGATGAAACTGTGTTTGGACAACCAAATCATTTCTGAACAAAGTCTGTGCAAACCTGACAGCCCTTCGTGCCATCTCCTTATTTAATAGTGTTTTTGTCACTGTTAATTATCTTAGTTTTTGCCTCAGTACCACTTGCTAAAAACAGAACAGGAGCTTGTGCCAACTGTCGCTGTTTCTTTATTTTTTCACGACAGCCAGAAGGGCTGAAGGCAGGCTTTTGTCAACTGAGTTTACCTTCAAATGAGTAATCTCAAACAAACTAGGTCACTGCTCTTTGAGTAGTGAAGATGAGAATGCAAAACTTAATAAACTTGAAGGTTATTTAGTCATTCATGCATCAATAAAGAGTGTTATTATTTTGTTTGATTATGTCAAACATTAAATATGGCATATTTTCAGTGACAATATAACAGTTCCATTTCCATTGCTACAACCTCCTGGGTATATTTCAAATGGCCTCTATGCTGTTTGAGTACAGCAGTGTTTGGCGGAGCTCCTTTGTTCAGTCACATAAAAGGAGTTTTTATGATCATCATTCTATATCCCAATTGTTTTCACCCCTTTGTTAATCTTTTAAGACTTTATTTCCAAAACGCTATGTCCGCTAGTTTTTTTTTTTACAATACAAGATTGCTTATGGGTCGTGTGTGTGTGTGTGTGTGTGTGTGTAATATTGCTGTTCCAAACAAATGTATTCATTCATTTTAGGCGTGCGTGTATTATTATATATATATATATATCTTTTTTGTAAAACTCAAACTTTTTTGCTGGAATGGACCAGTTGATTACTGTATGCAGTGCATAAAATATATTAAATAGTTTTTACCCCCTCATCAATTTACTCACAATATGATAAAGCAAATACAGGTTTTTAGACATTTTTGCCAAATCTATTTAACAAAAAAAACTGATATTACATTTACATAAGTGTCACGTTCTGACCTTTATTTCCTTTGTTTTGTCATTATTTAGTATGGTCAGGGCGTGAGTTGGGGTGGGCAGTCTATGTGTGTTTTTCTATGATTTGGGTATTTCTATGTTTCGGCCTAGTATGGTTCTCAATCAGAGGCAGGTGTCATTAGTTGTCTCTGATTGAGAATCATACTTAGGTAGCCTGGGTTTCACTGTGTGTTTGTTCCTGTCTCTGTGTTTGCACCAGATAGGGCTGTTTAGTTTTTTTCACATTTCTTGTTTTGTTAGTTTATTCATGTATAGTGTCTATATTAAAGACCATGAATAACCACCACGCTGCGTTTTGGTCCGCCTCTCCTTCACCTCAAGAAAACCGTTACAATAAGTAGTCAGACCCTTTACTCAGTACTTTGTTGAAGCACCATTGGCAGAGATTACAGCATTGAGTCTTCTACAAGATTGGCACACCTGTATTTGGGCGTTTCTCCCACTCTTCTCAGCAGATCCTCTCAAGCTCTGTCAGGTTGGATGAGGAGCATTGCTGCACAGCTATTTTCAGGTCTTTCCAGAGATGTTCAATCGGGTTCAAGCCCGGGCTCTGGCTGGGCCACTCAAGGACATTCAGAGACTTGTCCCGAAGCCACTCCTGCGTTGTCTTGGCTGTGTGCTTAGGGTCGTTGTCCTGTTGGAAGAGAACCTTCGCCTCAGTATGAGGTCTTGAGCACTCTGGAGCAGGTTTTCATCAAGGAGATCTCTGTACTTTGCTCCGTTAATCTTTCCCTCGATCCTGACTAGTCTCCCAGTCCCTGCCACTGAAAAACATCCCCACAGCATGATACTGCCACCACTTTGCTTCACTGTAGGGATGGTGCCAGGTTTCCTCCAGACATGACGCTTGGCATTCATGCCAAAGTGTTCAATCTTGGTTTCATCAGACCAGAGAATCTTGTTTCTCATGGTTTTACAGTCCTTTAGCTGCCTTTTTGACTACAAGCAGACTGTTGTGACTTTTACTGACGAGTGGCTTCTGTCTGGCCACTCTCCCATAAAGGCCTGATAGGTGCTGCCAGAATGGTTGTCTTTCAGGAAGGTTCTCCCATCTCCACAGAGGAACTCTGGAGCTTTGTCAGAGTGACCATCGGGTGCTTGGTCAACTCCCTGATGAAGGTCTTTCTCCTCGATTGCTCAATTTTTCCAGGTGGCCAAATGTGGGACATTTATATAGATGTGGGTGCCTTTACAAATCATGTCCAATCAATTTTCCCCCAATATGTTTTTAATAAATTTGCAAAAATGTCTAAACCTGTTTTCACGTAGTCATTATCGGATATTGTGCGTAGATTGAGGGACAAAATGTATTCAATCCATTTGAGAATAAGGCTGTATCGCAACAAAATGTAGAAAAAGGGAAGGGGTCTGAATATTTTCCGAATGGACTGTATTTGACTCTGATGTGGTTCTCACCTAGCTACAATATCTTTTTCATATTTTGGTAATTTTTACCCACTTTCTCTCCCCAATTTCATGATTACGATCTTGTCTCATCACTTCAACTCCCCAACGGGCACAGGAGAGGCGAAGGTTAAGTCATGCGTCCTCCGAAACACGACCAGTCAAACCGTAATTTTTAACACCCGCACACTTAACCCAGAAGCCAGCCGCAGAAATGTGTCATAAGAAACACGGTTCAACTGACGACCGAAGTCAGCCTGCAGGCAACCTGCCCCCCAAATGGAGTCACTAGAGCACGATGAGCCAAGCAAAGCACCCCCAGCCAAACCCTCCCCTAACCCGGAAAACGCTGGGCCAATTGTGCTCCTCCCTATTGGACTCACGGTCACGGCCGGTAATGACACAGCCTGGGATTAGCTACAATATTTTAATTAATTAAGATGAATGCATGAACTGTAAATCTCTCTAGATAAAAGAATCTGCTAAATGAGTCAAATGTAAAATGTATTTTTTTTTACATACAGTACTTATTGATTAATTTAATTTTTTTAAAGTATATATGTATCACGGAGGCCCTCCGCACTGCTAAAGCTAACTCTCTCTCCTCTGCTCTCATCCTTCTAGACCTATCGGCTGCCTTCGATACTGTGAACCATCAGATCCTCCTCTCCACCCTCTCCGAGTTGGGCATTTCCGGCGCGGCCCACGCTTGGATTGCGTCCTACCTGACAGGTCGCTCCTACCAGGTGGCGTGGCGAGAATCTGTCTCCTCACCACGCGCTCTCACCACTGGCGTCCCCCAGGGCTCTGTTCTAGGCCCTCTCCTATTCTCGCTATACACCAAGTCACTTGGCTCTGTCATAACCTCACATGGTCTCTCCTATCATTGCTATGCAGACAACACACAATTAATCTTCTCCTTTCCCCCTTCTGATGACCAGGTGGCGAATCGCATCTCTGCATGTCTGGCAGACATATCAGTGTGGATGACGGATCACCACCTCAAGCTGAACCTCGGCAAGACGGAGCTGCTCTTCCTCCCGGGGAGGGACTGCCCATTCCATGATCTCGCCATCACGGTTGACAACTCCATTGTGTCCTCCTCCCAGAGCGCTAAGAACCTTGGCGTAATCCTGGACAACACCCTGTCGTTCTCAACTAACATCAAGGCGGTGGCCCGTTCTTGTAGGTTCATGCTCTACAACATCCGCAGAGTACGACCCTGCCTCACACAGGAAGCAGCGCAGGTCCTAATCCAGGCACTTGTCATCTCCCGTCTGGATTACTGCAACTCGCTGTTGGCTGGGCTCCCTGCCTGTGCCATTAAACCCCTACAACTCATCCAGAACGCCGCAGCCCGTCTGGTGTTCAACCTTCCCAAGTTCTCTCACGTCACCCCGCTCCTCCGCTCTCTCCACTGGCTTCCAGTTGAAGCTCGCATCCGCTACAAGACCATGGTGCTTGCCTACGGAGCTGTGAGGGGAACGGCACCTCCGTACCTCCAGGCTCTGATCAGGCCCTACACCCAAACAAGGGCACTGCGTTCATCCACCTCTGGCCTGCTCGCCTCCCTACCACTGAGGAAGTACAGTTCCCGCGCAGCCCAGTCAAAACTGTTCGCTGCTCTGGCCCCCCAATGGTGGAACAAACTCCCTCACGACGCCAGGACAGCGGAGTCAATCACCACCTTCCGGAGACACCTGAAACCCCACCTCTTTCAGGAATACCTAGGATAGGATAAAGTAATCCTTCTCACCCCCCTTAAAAGATTTAGATGCACTATTGTAAAGTGGCTGTTCCACTGGATGTCTTAAGGTGAACGCACCAATTTGTAAGTCGCTCTGGATAAGAGCGTCTGCTAAATGACTTAAATGTAAATGTAAATGTATATTGTACCAATCAAAAGTTGACACACCTACTCATTCCAGGGTTTTTCTTTATTTTAACTTTTTTTCTACATTGTAGAATAATAGTGAAGACATCAAAACTATGAAATAACACATATGGAATCATGTAGCAACGAAAAAAAGTGTTAAATAAAATATATTTTTTATTTGAGATTCTTCAAAGTCGCCAACCTTTGCCTTGATGACAGCTTTGCACACTCTTGGCATTCCCTCAACCAGCTTTACCTGGAATGCTTTTCCATCAATCTTGAAGGAGTTCCCACCTATGCTGATTTTATTTCACTTTGCGGTCCAACTCATCCCAAACCATCTCAATTGGGTTGAGGTCGGGTGATTGTGGAGGCCAAGTCATCTGATGCAGCACTCCATCACTCTACTTATTGTTCAAATAGCCCTTACACAACCTGGAGATGTGTTGGGTCATTGTCCTGTTGAAAAACAAATGATAGTGGGACTAAGCGCAAACCAGATGGGATGGCATCTCGCTGTAGAATGCTGTGGTAGCCGTGCTGGTTAACTGTAACATGAATTCTAAATAAATCACTGACAGTGTCACCAACAAAGCACCATCACATGTCCTCCTCCATGCTTCACGGTGGGAACAACATATGCGGGGATCATCCATTCACTTACTCTGCATCTCACAAAGACACAGCAGTTGCAACCAAAACAGATTTTGACCGGTCTTATGTCCATTGCTCATGTTACTTGACCCAAGCAAGTCTCTTCTTATTATTTTTGTCCTTTAGTAGAGGTCTCTTTCCATCAATTTGACCATGAAGGCCTGATTCACAAAGTCTCCTCTGAACAGGTTATGTTGAGATGTGTCTCTTATTTTAACTCTGTGAAGCATTAATTTGGGCTAAAATTTCTGAGGCTTGTAAGTCTAATGAACATATCCTCTCCAGCAGAGGAAACTCTGGGTCTTCCTTTCCTGTGGTAGTCCTCATGAGAGCCAGTTTCATCACATCCCTTGATGGTTTTTGCGACTGCACTTGAAGAAACTTTCAAAGTTCTTGACTGACCGTCATGTCTTAAAGTAATGATGGACTGTCATTTCTCTTTGCTTGTTTGAGCTGTTCTTGCAATAATATGGACTTGGTATTTTACCAAATAGGGCTATCTTCTGTATACCACTCCTACCTAGTCACAACACAACTGATTAGCTCAAATACTTTAAACGTTTGCGTGTAGGGGGCAGTATTTTCGTTTTTGGCAAAACAAACGTACCCATTTGAAACTGCCTATTTCTCAGCCCCAGAAACTAGAATATGCATATAATTTTAGATTTGGATAGAAAACACTAGTTTCCAAAACAGTAAACATATTGTCTGTGAGTATAACATAACTGATATTGCAGGCGAAAGCCTGAGGAAAATCCAATCAGGAAGTGCCTCTTATTTTGAAACCTCTCTGTTCCTATGCATGCCTATCCTCCATTTTAATGGATATCAACCAGATTCCATTTTCTATGGCTTCCCTAATGTGTCAACAGTCTTTAGACATAGTTTCAGGCTTTTATTTTAAAAATGAGCGTGAAGGATCACACTGCGTAAGTGGATAGGTGGGGGCTCTCAGAGTGAGTTTTGCGCAACTGAGTAAGCGGCCATTGTTTCTCCCGCTATTATTGAAAAAGCTACACACTCTGTTGATATACTTTCAAATATATATTTTAAAAACAACTTGAGGATTGATTATAAAAAAAAACATTTGACATGTTTCTGTGGACATTATGGATATTATTTGGAATATACGTCTGCGTTGTCGTGATCGCTCTTTCCTGTGGATTTCTGAACATAACGCGACAAACAAACAGAGGTATTTTGGGTATAAAAATAATCTTTATGGAACAAAAGGAACATTTGTTGTGTAACTGGGAGTCTCGTGAGTGAAAACATCCGAAGTTCATCAAAGGTAAACGATTTAATTTGATTGCTTTTCTGATTTCCGTGACAAGTTTGCCTGCTGCTAGCAAGGCATAATGCTATGCTAGGCTATGATAAACTTACACAAATGCTTGTCTAGCATTGGCTGTAAAGCATATTTTGAAAATCTGTGATGACAGGGTGGTTAACAAAAGGATAAGCTGTGTTCCAATATATTTCACTTGTGATTTTCATGAATAGGAATATTTCCTAGGAAGATTTATCTCCGTTGCGTTATGCTAATTAGTGTCAGATGATGATAACGGTCCTGTTCACGGGATGGGGTGTCACTACAGGTTAATTTGGGCATGTTTTTCATCCAATCTACCCAATACTGCCCCCTACCCCAAAGAAGTTAATAAAAATGTTTTATTGGAATATAACTGTTATGAAAGTTGTTTTGTGAATTTTGTTTTGTATTTAAACACCACTTTAAACATGTACATGACACTGCAACAAAATTTACCAATGGGGACAATGAGGTCAGTAAGTAAGTAAGTGACGTGCCGCTCTGTTCTGGGCCAGCTACAGTTTAACTAGGTTTTTCCTTGCAGCACTGGACCACACGACTGGACAAAACTAGAGCCTGAAGAAGTTGCTTTTTGGAGTGTGGTGTCTAAAAAGCAGAGTATCTCTTTATTACAGACAGACCTCTCCCCATCTTTACAACCATTGAATCTATATGTTTTGACCATGACAGTTTACAATCTAGGGTAACGCAAAGTAATTTAGTCTCCTCAACTTATTCAACAGCCACACCATTCATTACCAGATTCAGCAGAGGACTAGAAGTTAGGGAATGATTTGTACCAAATACAATGCTCTTAGTTTTAGAGACCGCATTGCAAAACTGACTGCAACTCTTTGTTAAGGGTTTCAGTGACTTTATTAGCTGTGGTTGCTGATGCATATATAGTTGAAACGTCATCATACATGGACACACATACTTTGTTTTAACGCCAGTGGTAGGTCATTAGTAAAAATAGAAAATAGCAGAGGGCCTAGAGAGCTGCCCTGTGGTACACCACACTACATGTTTGACATTAGAGAAGCTTCCATTAAAGAACACCATTTGAATTATATTAGATAGATAGCTCTGAATCCACGATGTGGCAGAGGTTGAAAAGCCATAAAACATAATTTTTCCCAACAACAAGTTATGGTGAATAATATCAAACGCGGCACTGGAATCTAACAGTACAGCTCCCACTATCTTCTTAATATCAATTTCTTACAAACCAATCCTGAATTTCCGCCAGACTGACGTGCCCAAAGTAAATTGCCTGTTACTCAGTCCCAGAAGCCAGGATATGCATGTTATTGGTAGCATTGGAATGAAAATGCGTTGAAGTTTCTGAGAATATACTAGAATTGATATGGCAGGGACAAAGCCGGAGAGAAACCAACCAGAATTTCTTTCCTTTTTGAGATCCCGGGCTCATAATGGAAATCTGTTGTTCCTATGTAATTCTGTCTCGCAGATTGCAATTCCTATGGCCTCCACTAGATGCCAACAGTCTTTATTCAAGGTTTCAGGCTTGTTTTTTTTTTAAAAAGCAAGAATTTGAAGGTTTGGTGTGGAGAGCACCGGAACAATACCAGTATTTTGGCGAGTGAGGGAGAGGGCGCGGGCTTACTAATTTTGCTTTCCTATTGGACATGCTATTTTCCGTATGAAGCGTTATAGTTTATTTACATTTTAGAGTACATGAGGTATGGATAGAAACGTTGTTTGACTTGATTGGATGAAGTTTAGGGGTAGCTTGTTGAAGGAGTGGATCACTGAAATCGATGGCGCCACCTAAACTGACTTTTTGGGATATAAAGAAGGATTTTATCTAACGAACTGACCATTCATGTTGTAACTGGGACCATTGGGATTGAAAAGAGAGGAGAATCTTCAAAAATTAATCAGTTATTTAATCGCTATATGTGATTTTATGAAGCCTGTGCTGGTTGAAAAATATGTTGGCGTGGGGCGCTGTCCTCAGACAATCGCATGGTATGCCTTCGCCATAAAGCCTATTGTAAATTGGACAATGCAGTTATATTAATAATAATTTAAGAATTTAAATTATATGAAGTATTTGTGTTCATGAATGTTTAATATTATGATTATAATCAATTGGTGTGTGTGTGTGTGTGTGTGTGTGTGTGTGTGTGTGTGTGTGTGCGCTGCAGGGTTGAAGCTACGAACCCTCTCTCATTCAGTAGTACATTTAGGGAGGGTTGACAATGAGCCTGTCATAGCGGATGTAAGCAATGTCCCCACGTGCTCTGGCAACTTTCATGGCTGGGATCAGTTCTTTCCTCTTCTGGCACACAGATTCAGGATAGTCCTTGGAAAGATATACATTCCTCTCAAGTTCTTGTCTCTTTCCAGAACAGCTACCTTGTCCTTGAACCTCAGGAACTTGACTACTATCGGGCTTGTCACCTGGGCCGGTGGTGGGTTTTCCAGTCCTGTGGGCGCACTCCACCTCAATCTTCCTGTGGTCCATCTTCAATTTCTCAGAGATAATTTTCCTCACTTTGTCCTCAGACTCCGTCCAGGTCTCAGGTCTTCTGCAATTCCATCCACAAGCTCTTCCAATATTCGTGATAACATTTCTCTAAAACAGGCTATAGGCTACATGTGCACTACCAAGTCAGAACAGTAGGCTAAATGAGGGGAAAATTGATCGAAGTAAAAGGGTGAGGCACAACATACATTTTGTATTACTTTCTTAGTTACAGTATACTTATCTCCCTGGCATATTACATAATTTATGCAGCAGCATACAAGACACTTTCAGATTCACATTGTTCTGCTGTGCTCACTTGAACAGGAAGGTGGCGCTGCGGTCCTTCATGGGCAAATTTTGTCATCAAACTGTGTCATCAAAGTCGCCCGATTCTCTGGATTTATGGTGCTTTCAAGACAACTGGGAAAAGAAGTTAAATCACGATGACGTCAGTAATCTTCATGTCGGAGCTCTAGAAAGAGGCCCAAATTTTTCCAAGTTCCCAGTAGTCTTGAAGTCACTGAGGTTTGAGATTGCCCAGTTCTGAGTTTCCAGTTGTTTTGAGCGCGGCAGAAGTCTGGATTGACAGCATGGCCAATGTGGAATGTTTAACCCTCCTGCTGTGTTCCGGTCAAATTGGATCGATTAACAGGTTCTCTATGAAAAATGTAGTTCATTTAATCTGATTGTCATAAGGTTCCATGACTTTGTCCACACAGGGCATCTGAACACAAAAAAATACATTTTGATGATTTTTATTACATCTTGGGTGTTTTATTTAACTTTTGCACACCTGTGGTGTTCCCGGTCAAATCAAATCAAAGTTTATTTGTCATGTGTGCTAAATACAACAGGTGAAATGCTGACTTACCAATAGAGAAAAAAAGGTATTAGGTAAGTAAAGAAATAAAACAACAGTAAAAAGACAGACAATTTACAGTAGCGAGACTATAAAAGTAGCGAGGCTACATACAGACACCGGTTAGTTAGGCTGATTGAGGTAATATGTACATGTAGATATGGTTAAAGTGACTATGCAAAGAAGAAGAACAGAGAGTTTCAGTAGCGTAAAAGAGGGGTTGGCTGGTGGTGGGTGGTGGACACAATGCAGATAGCCAGGTTAGCCAATGTGTGGGAAAACTGGTTGGCCAGCCCAATTGAGGTAATATGTACATGAATGTATGGTTAAGCGACTATAATAAACAGAGAGTAGCAGCAGTGTAAAAAGAGGGGTTGGGGGTGGCACACAATGCATGTAGTCCAGGTAGCCATTTGATTACCTGTTCAGGAGTGTTATGGTTTGGTGGTAAAAACTGTTGAGAAGCCTTTTTGTCCTAGACTTGGTACTTCAGGATCGCTTGCCATGCGGTAGTAGAGAGAACAGTCTATGACTGGGGTGGCTGGGGTCTTTGACAATTTGTAGGGCCTTCCTCTGACACTGCCTGGTGTAGAGGTCCTGGATGGCAGGCAGTTTAGACCCAGTGATGTACTGGGCCGAACACAATACCCTCTGTAGTGCTTTGCAGTCAGAGGCCGAGCAATTGCCATAACAGGCAGTGATGCAACCACAAACTCTCAATGTTGCAGCTGTAGAACCTTTTAAGCATCTCTGGACCCATGCCAAATCTTTTTAGTTTCCTGAGGGGGAATAGGCTTTGTCGTGCCCTCTTCACAACTGTCTTGGTGTTTTTGGATCATTCTAGTTTGTTGTTTATGTGGACACCAAGGAACTTGAAGCTCTCAAACTGCTTCACTACAGCCCCGTCGAAGAGAATGGGGTCGTGCTCGGTGCTCGTTTTCCTGTAGTCCACAATCATCTCCTTAGTCTTGGTTACGTTGATAGGTTGTTATTCTGGCACCAGCGGCCAGGTCTCTGACTTCCTCCCTATAGGCTGTCTCGTCTTTGTCAGGTGACACTGTTGTGTCATCTGCAAACTTAATGATGGTGTTGGAGTCGTGCCTTGCCATGCAGTTGTGGGTGAACAGGGAGTACAGGAGGGGACTGAGCACGCACCCCTGGGGAGCTCCAGTGTTGAGTATCAGCGTGGCAGTGTTGATACCTACCCTCACCACCTGAGGGCATCCCGTTAGGAAGTCCAGGATCCAGTTACAGAGGGAGGTGTTTAGTCCCAGGGTCCTTAGCTTAATGATGAGCTTTGTGGGCACTATGGTGTTGAACACTGAGCTGTAGTCAATGAACATCATTCTCACATAGGTGTTCCTTTTGTCCAGGTGGTAAAGGGCAGTGTGGAGTACGATTGAGATTGTGTCATCTGTGGATCAGTTAGGGCGGTATGCAAATTGGAGTTGGTCTAGCGTTTCCAGGTTGATCGTGTTGATTTGAGCTATGATCAGACTATCACAGTAGCTGTATTTACTGCACGTAGAAGCACAGTGTCAGTGGTTATTGGCTGAATAAGGTAACTTCTACTAGGTAAGACACAGTGGTAGATTACACAGACAGTGTACCTGGAGGACAAGCCTTTGATGGGGACACCAAAGTGGAAATCTCGCCTCCAGATGGAAATGCGGTGGATCATTACCCATGCAGCCTCCTCAAATTTACTGAACAAAAATATAAACGCTATGCAACAATTTCAAAGATTTTGCTGAGTTCATATAAGGATATCTTGCATGGTCACAACTATAAACTTTCAACTCCATCTGCCAGATAGAATATGAATTTTGTTACAAATATGTTACATTTAATTAGGTTTAGAGTCATAAAGCAACTGAGGTAAAACTAAACTGTGTATACCACTTGAATGAAGAAAAACATTTTTTTGTTAATGAACGTTTGAGTTTTAACTAATACTATTAGCATTTAGCGTATCGCATTTGCATTTCCAGAGCTCTAGTTGGGACGCAAGCGTCTCAGGTAGAAGCAAGAGGTTAAAAACCTCTTGGTACTAGGGGGCAGTATTTTCATTTTTGGAAAAAAAAACGTTCCCGTTTTAAACAGGATATTTTGTCAGGAAAATATGCTAGAATATGCATATAATTGACAGGTTTCGATAGAAAACACTAACGTTTCCAAAACTGTAAAGATATTGTCTGAGTATAACAGGACTGATGTTGCATGCGAAAGCCTGAGAAAAATCCAATCCGGAAGTGCCCCAGGTTTTGAAAGCGCTGCGTTCCAATGACTCCCTATTCAGCTGTGAATGTACCATCAACGAGCTTATGCTTTCTACCTATTCCCCAAGGTGTCTACAGCATTGTGACGTAGTTTTACGCATTTCTGTTGAAGAATAGACGTAGGCGGCCACATTGCGTAAGTGGTCACATGGTGGCTCCGAGAGAGATTCTCGCGTAAAATACAGAGGTAGCCATTACTCCAATTGGTCCTAGTGAAAAACGAATTGTCCCGATGGATATATTATCGAATAGATATTAGAAAAACACCTTGAGGATGGATTCTAAACAACGTTTGCCATGTTTCTGTCGATATTATGGAGCTAATTTGGAATATTTTTTGGCGTGGTGGTGACCGCAATTTCCGGGCGATTTCTCAGCCAAACGTGAAGGACAAACGGAGCTATTTCGCCTACAAAAATAATATTTTGGGAGAAATGAACTTTGGCTGTCTACCTGGGAGTCTCGTGAGTGAAAACATCCGAAGTTCAAAGGTAAACGATTTAATTTGATTGCTTTTCTGATTTCCGTGACAAGGTTGCATAATGCTATGCTAGGCTATCGATAAACTTACACAAATGCTTGTCTAGCGTTGGCTGTAAAGCATATTTTGAAAATCTGAGATGACAGGGTGATTAACAAAAGGATGAGCTGTGTCTTAATATATTTCACTTGTGATTTTCATGAATAGGAATATTTTTTAGGGATATTTATGTCCGTTGCATTATGCTAATTAGTTTCAGGCGATGATTACGCTCCCACATGCGGGTTTGGGAGTCAGAAAAGGTTTTAAGAATGTTTTTTTCTTTCAATATTCAGAAAAAAATTGCAATTCCTGTTCTGCAACACATGCTTAAACAATTTAAGTATTTGCTATGCTAGACGTAAGGGATGATGTTTGCTTTATAAATGTTTTATAGCGTCTGACGGAGTTGACATAAGTTAGTTCCATTTTCTGAAGAAGAAAAAAATAGATTTTTCCTTCACATGGTGTGATAGCTGATACTGGTATATAAAAATATGTTTCAAATGTTGTTAATATTAAGAAAAATTGTTGTTAAAAAGTAAAGTTTGTCCTTTCTTTCAAGAATCCCTGAACTCTAAAACAGCAAAATTATCTCAGCCTTTTGACAAAATGTATAAAATAGCCGTCACACCCTGATCAGTTTCAGCTGTCCTCATTATTGTCTCCACCCCCTCCAGGTGTCGCTTGTTTTCCCCAGTGTATTTATCCCTGTGTTTCCTGTCTCTGTGCCAGTTCGTCTTGTATATTAGTCAAGTCAACCAGCGTGTTTTTCCTTTGATAGACAAAGGGTTAAAACCGGGAAAACTGACTCTGGACTACTTTCCCGCCTGCCTGATCATCCTGCCTGCCCTGACCTTGATTCTGCCTGCCCTTTGGTACCTTTTGACTCTGAACTAGTTTTGACCCTTTTGCCTGTCCACGACCATTCTCTTGCCTTACCCTGTTGGATCAATAAATATTGTAAGACTTCAACCATCTGCATCTGGGTCTCGCCTTGTGTCATGATAATAGCATGAGATTATCTATGAAACTGCATCTACATGGATGTCGGAATTAGACGTCCATGTAGAACAAAGATAATCTTAAATTAAATCTCAACCCATTTCCTAACTTTTGCTGTTCAATTTATGCATGAAATCCAGCTAAGAGTAGAATTGCTTTGAGGTTTGTGTTGCTAGCCAAAGATTAAACAGAGTTTTGAAATGCACGGTTTGAATGCCAGCTAATGAAGTTATCTTCAGTTGATGGCTGCCAGGGTTTGTAAATAAGACTGGGATTAAATGCAAGGCTTCTTTTTGTGTTCATCAGGGGATCTGTCTTTCTGGCAGGAGTACATTAACGAAGGACTGGGGAGAAAGGAAACGTCGGGAGGGAGAACTGGTCGAGGGACTTGAAGACGCTGATGTTTTCATGTATTTTTGCTGAAGCATGTACAAGCACCACACCTCTTGCCATCTTCCCACTGCCCATGCCTACAAGGCAGGTTGAGCTGTGCAGCATTGGCCAGATAAAGCAAGTTCTGACTTAGCCCACGTAAAGCGTGTGGGCCTGATGGCATTCCAGCCTTGCTATTAAAAGAGTGTACAGAAGATCTAGCCCCTTTCATCACACACATTGTTAACACCTCCACTTGGCGGTGGACTGTTCCTGCTGCCTGGGAAGATTGCCAATGTGTGTTCCATACCTAAAGTGTCAAAACCATGTACAATGAGTGATAGGAGGCCCATCTCTCTAACTTCATTCCTTGGAAAAAATTCAGGAGAGCTTCATTAACTTCTTGCGTCGAGCCATCCCGGATCCGGTATCGTGACTACAGCCTCAAGCTCATTACCATAACGCAACGTTAACTATTCATGAAAATCGCAAATGAAATGAAATTAATCTATTTGCTCTCAAGCTTAGCCTTTTGTTAACAACACTGTCATCTCAGATTTTCAAAATATGCTTCTCAACCATTGCAAAACAAGCATTTGTGTAACAGTATTGATAGCTAGCATAGCATTTAGCGTAGCATTTAGCGTTAGCATTCAGCAGGCAACATTTTCACAAAAACCAGAAAAGCATTCAAATAAAATAATTTACCTTTGAAGAACTTCGGATGTTTTCAATGAGGAGACTCTCAGATAGCAAATGTTCAGTTTTTCCTGAAAGATGATTTGTTTAGGACAAATCGCTCCGTTTTCTGCGTCACGTTTAGCTACGAGAAAAACCTGTATCCAGGATTGTGTAAATCTATCCGCAAGCTCATTAGCATAACACAACGTTAACTATTCATGAAAATCGCAAATGAAATGAAATTAATCTATTTGCTCTCAAGCTTAGCCTTTTGTTAACAACACTGTCATCTCAGATTTTCAAAATATGCTTTTGAACCATAGCTAAACAAGCATTTGTGTAACAGTATTGATAGCCTAGCATAGGATTATGCCTGTCTTTCAGCATGCAACATTTTCACAAAAACCAGAAAAGAATTCAAATAAAATCATTTACCTTTGAAGAACTTCAGATGTTTTCAATGAGGAGACTCTCAGTTAAATAGAAAATGTTCCGTTTTTACAAAAAATATTATTTGTGTCGACTAATCGCTCCGTTTTGTTCATCACGTTTGGGTAAAAAAAAAATAATAATAATAAAGTCATTAAAACGCGAACTTTTTTCCAAATTAACTCCATAATATCGACAGAAACATGGCAAACCGATGTTTAGAATCAATCCTCAAGGTGTTTTTCACATATCTATCGACGATAAAATCCTTCGTGGCAGTTGACTTTATCTTCTGAAGAAATGGAACGTGCATGGACCTACAGATTACGCAATAATTTCGACACAGGACACCGGGCGGGACACCAGGTAAATGTAGTCTCTTATGGTCAATCTTCCAATGATATGCCTACAAACACGTCACAATGCTGCAGACACCATCCACAACCTGCACCATGTCCACCCGAAAAGTTGTCTTCAGTGACACTCTGGACACTGGGTATTTAGATGATGTAGGGCTGTCCTGAGCCATACCATTAACCAGCATCAAAGAGGACACTGTACCATGGGCTTGGAGGCAAAGCGGAAGAGTGGGCCACATCCAACAACATGCTCCAGAATGAGAAAAAGTCTGTTGAAATTCTGATATGTTTTTCTAGAGACCATCCACAACCTGCACCACTAATCCTAGGAGGACAGGAAGTACCAGTGGTAACAACAACTAAGTATCTTGGTTTTCATCTAGACTCTAACCTCAGTGGTGCCACACATGTGGAGCAGTCAGTGAGGAAGGCCTCAAAACGCCTGACAGAAATGAAGATCTGGTCACAGTCTATACTAAACTGGCCAAGTCTTATTTGGAATACAGTGGAGTGTTTTTAGTTGGATGCAGTAAAAGGCAGTAGGCCCAACTAGACAGGGTGCAGAGGAGGGGCTTGAGGATCATCTCCAGAGGTGGAGCAGTCCAACCACAGCTCCCCTCACTGCAGAGCAGGCTGGGACATGCATACTCTTGGCCATCCACTTAATGACCTGCTCCCTCCAAAAAGAGGTAATTGCACCACCAGGCTCCTGAGAAACAGCCACAAACTGTCCTGTATAACTGCCCATTCAAACAACCTGTGAAACGCCACTCTACCCACTGCTATCAGACTGTAAAATAACTCTAGCTCTTAAATGGTTCCCCCAAGAAATTGAATATTTACGTTTCCGTCATGAAAAATGTCCTGTAATGTTTCAAGTGTTTCAAATGTGTATATTTTAATATGTCTATGTGAGCTGAGTAGTGATCAGTTACTGCAGCAGCTGGAGGTAACGGGAGCCTCTGGATCCATCATTTCAGCAGGATCTGCTTCATGAATCTCTAAATGATGGCTCCAAAATCCTCATACGGCACGAAAAACACATGGATCCATGACAGCATGTCACCGGACATACTGCTTTGTTGATGCATGGGATGAATTTATTGACAGCTCAGAACATGGAAATGTTTGAGCACTATGATCCCTTATGGGTGATGCCTAAGGTATCTATGGGAAGGTTAGGCCTTCATAGTTCTGTTCACCTTTACTAGCAGCTAGTAATACAATCGGTGCTTGAGTTTTACTTTTGTCGGTGTAAAACTTAATGAAAAATCCTGTCAAACCTGTTAAAAATGATTTGAGACATAACGACTTGCAGTACATTTTGTTGTTATCTTTTCCACATCCTAACTGTCAATAAAATTGAAGTGAAAAATATTTTAATCAAGGTTCTGAATAACTTCTTTTGCAACTTCAAAAGTCACTCCGCAAAAGCTCTGGTTGTGTTTGAACTGACAATATGAGACTGAATAAACATAATATTTTAATCAGACCTTCAGGATTAGAAGCAATACCGCTTCTCTCATTTATTAAACCAGGATATGTTGACATGCATCAATGAAAGGGGAATTTCTGAATTTAGATATCAAATTTGGATAAGATACTTATTTGTGTCTTTCTCAGCAACTCTAACATTTAGGATATGAAGTGCATATCAGCTCTGTCAACTGGTTTGGGTATCCTCACTGTCCAAAAGGAGTAAGGTAACTCTCTCTCAGAGTAGGTAGTGGATGGCTTTGCATTAGAATTATAAATTGGGATGAAAGTGGGATGTCAGTCAGTTTTGCATACACATTTTGCCTGCCGCTGTAGCATTATGCAGTGAGTTAAAGTCAGTTCATAGAGGGATGTAAGACTGTCAGCAGCAGAGGATTAGCCCTGCTGAATATTGCTTTGTGCTGCAGCCCTAACTACTCGTGCGTCTGGGTCTCCTCAAGCACAGAAATCCATGCATGTTACTTATATGTAATGGAGAGGCTTGTACAGAGAGCTCTGACACTTCTCAGCTGACTCATTAGGACTGTGTCAGTTAGCGTTCGTCTTATTATTAGTCTAGGATGTGGACGTCTGCACTATTGACCTGCCATTGGTGATTGTACACAACACAATATATTGCAGAGCCAGAGGATTTATCATAGGATCACCAGAGGATTTTAGGTGTGCAGATACATTATTAGACTGTTTTAGTAAATGTAAATACTTGGGTGGCTCACAACTTCTTCCAGCTAAATCAATACAAGACCGAGGTACTTATTCTTGAAGCCAAAGCACAGAATGAAAATCTGGCCGCACATTTTAATTCAAGGGCAATAAAGATAAAACACCAGGTAAAAAACCTAGGTGTTAATTTAGATTCTGAATTAAATTTTAATTCAAACATTAGGAATGTGACCAAAACGGGAACATTGCCAAGGTGCGTCCGTTTGTCGTTTCTCTCTCAGGCTGATACAGAGAGACTCATCCACGCTTTTATCAGAAGCAGGCTTGACTACTGTAATGCCCTCTTGTCTGGTCTACCCAAGAAAGCCATTGGTCAACTGCAAATCATAAAGAATTCTGCTGCATGGGTAATGACCAAGGCGAGACGAAGAACATGTATTACATCGGTTTGAAGGTCTTTGCACTTCGCTGCCTGTGAGTTTTAAATCAATACACGATTGTGCACCCCAATATGTCAGACATGCTTTTAAGTTATGTACCCAGTAGGTCCCTCAGGTCCTCTGGCACTGGCCTTTTAAGAACAAGGGGCATGGAGAGGCAGCCTTCAGTTATTACGCCTCCAGCCTCTAGAACAGCCTGCCAGAGAACCGGAGGAGGGCCGAAACTATGAATATATTTAAAATAAATTTTAAAACTGATATTTTTAGCTTTGCTTTTCCTTTGGGCTGCTTTTTAGTCATACGTTTTTGTCATTCCTTTTTTTTAATCTTGTGTTTGTTGTATAGTAAATATTTCAGTTTTTATTTTAATTGTTTTATATTCGTTTTATGCTGTGAAGCACATTGCGTTGCATTCTATGTCTGAAATGTGCTGTGCAAATAATGCTTGATTTGATGTAATAGCAGGTAGGCCACAGTTGCTAACGGTCTAATTTTCTGCCCCCTTGAAGTTTTCAAATCATATTAGTTTTTTTTAATAGTTTTCATGAAAACAAAACTATTTAAGTCACTGTTATTGGAGAGGGTTATTTACAGTTCTCCTCCTTCTCTTCACAATCGTAGGATTAACTTTACTGCAGTGTTATTCTAGCCTGTGTCATATTCCACTCTACTTTGGGGTTTTGGTCAGACCTGACCTTAAATGGTACAACTCCTGGACAGTCTGTGGTGCAACGTGGCGTTGGTGGATGGAGCGAGACATGATGTCCCAGATGTGCTCAATTGGATTCAGGTCTGGGGAACGGGCGGGCAAGTCCATAGCATCAATGCCTTCCTCTTGCAGGAACTGCTGACACACTCCAGACACATGAGGTCTAGCATTGGCTTGCATTCGGAGGAACTAAGGGCCATCCTCACCAGCATATGGTCTCACAAGGGGTCTGAGGGTCTCATCTCGGTACCTAATGGCAGTCAGGCTACCTCTGGCGAGCACATGGAGGGCTGTGCGGCCCCCCAAAGAAATGCCACCCCACACCATGACTGACCCACCGCCAAACCGGTCATGCTGGAGGATGTTGCAGGCAGCAGAATGTTCTCCACGGCGTCTCCAGACTCTGGCACGTCTGTCACGTGCTCAGTGTGAACCTGCTTTCATCTGTGAAGAGCACAGGGCGCCAGTGGCGAATTTGCCAATCTTGGTGTTCTCTGGCAAATGCCAAACACTTGCACGGTGTTGGGCTGTAAGCACAACCCCCACCTGTGGACGTCGGGCCCTCATACCACCCTCATGGAGTCTGTTTCTGACTGTTTGAGCAGACACATGCACATTTGTGGCCTGTTGGAGGTCATTTTGCAGTGCTCTGGCTGTGCTCCTCCTCCTCTTCCTTGCACAAAGGCGGAGGTAGCGGTCCTGCTGCTGGGTTGTTGCCCTCCTACGGCCTCCTCCACATCTCCTGATGTACTGGCCTGTCTCCTGGTAATGCCTCCATGCTCTGGACACTACGCTGACAGACACAGCAAATCTTCTTGCCACAGCTCGCATTGATGTGCCATCCTGGATGAGCTGCACTACCTGAGCCACTTGTGTGGGTTGTAGACTCAGTCTCATGCTACCACTAGAGTGAAAGCACCGCCAGCATTCAAAAGTGACCCAAACATCAGCCAGGAAGCATAGGAACTGAGAAGTGGTCTGTGGTCACCACCTGCAGAACCACTCCTTTATTGGGGGTGTCTTGCTAATTGCCTATAATTTCCACCTGTTGTCTATTCCATTTGCACAACAGCATGTGAAATTTATTGTCAATCAGTGTTCCTTCCTAAGTGGACAGTTTGATTTCACAGAAGTGTGATTGACTTGGAGTTACATTGTGTTGTTTAAGTGTTCCCTTTATTTTTTTGAGCAGTGTATATACAGTTGAAGTTGGAGGTTTACATACTTAGTTTCTCACAATTCCTGACATTTAATCCTAGGAAAAATTCCTTGTTTTAGGTCAGTTACGATCCCACCTTATATTTTAAGAATGTAAAATGTCAGAAAAATAGACAGAATGATTTATTTCAGCTTTTATTTATTTCATTGCATTCCCATTGTGTCAGAAGTTTACATACACTCAATTAGTATTTGGTAGCATTGACTTTAAATTGTTTAACTTTGGTCAAACGTTTTGGGTAGCCTTCCACAAGCATCCCACAATAAGTTGGGTGCATTGTGGTCCATTCCTCCTGACAGAGCTGGTGTAACTTAGTCAGGTTAATAAGCCTCCTTGCTCACACACGCTTTTCAGTTCTGCCCACAAATGTTATTTTGCACTGACCTCAGGGCTTTGTGATGGCCACTCCAATACCTTGACTTTGTTGTCCTTAAGCCATTTTGCCACAACTTTGGAGGTATGCTTGGGGTTATTGTACATTTGGAGCAAGCTTTAACTTCTGACTGATGTTACTTCAATATATCCACATAATTTTCCTCCTCATGATGTCATCTATTTTGTGAAGTGCACCAGTCCCTCCTGCAGCAAAGCACCCCCACAACATGATGCTGCCCTCCCTGTGCTTCACAGTTGGGATGGTGTTCTTCGGCTTGCAAGAGTCTCCCTTTTTCCTCCAAACATAACGATGGTCATTATTGCCAAACAGTTCTATTTTTGTTTCATCAGACCAGAGGACATTTTCCAAAAAGTATGTTCTTTGTCCCCATGTGCAGTTGCAAACCGTAGTCTTTTAGTTTGGAGCTTCTTCCTTGCTGACAGGCCTTCCAGATTATGTCGATGTAGGACTCGTTTTACTATGGATATAGATACTTTAGCACCTGTTTCCTCCAGCTTCTTCACAAGGTCCTTTGCTGTTGTTCTGGGATTGATTTGCACTTTTCGCACCAAAGTACGTTCATCTCTAGGAGACAGAATGCGTCTCCTTTCTGAGCGGTATGGTCCCCTTTCTGGCTGCATGGTCCCCATGGTGTTTGTACTTGCGTACTATTATTTGTACAGATCAACGTGGTACCTTCAGGAGTTTGGAAATGTTGTTTCTGAGGTCTTGGCTGATTTTTTTTTCTTCCCATTATTATGTCAAGCAAAGAGGCACTGCGTTTGAAGGTAGGCCTTGAAGTGCTTCCACAGGTACACCTCCAATTGACTAAAATGATGTCAATTAGCATATCAGAAGCTTCTAAAACCATGACATACTTTTCTGGAATTTTCCAAGCTGTTTAAAGGCACAGTCAACTTAGTGTATGTAAATGTCTGACCCACTGGAATTGTGATACAGTGAATTATAAGTGAAATAATCTGTCTGTAAAAAATTGTTGGAAAAATTACTTGCGCCATGCAAAAGTAGATGTCCTAACAGACTTGCCAAAATTATAGTTTGTTGAGTGTTTGAAAAACAAGCTTTAATGACTCCAACCTAAGTGTATGTAAACTTCCGACTTCAACTGTATATGTTTACATGACTTATTTGAATGATTTCCCACCCGTTTTATACCTCAGAAGACAGCCATATCTTCTTAGGACCATGTTGACGTCCTCTGATGAATAAACGTGTATTTGGTGGTTGGGCTGCATCATTACACCCATTTATCACTTCACTGCACCATTTATCCAGTACAACTGCTTCACGGCACAGAAATGGCAAAGGAATCACTGAATTCATCTCGAACAAGCTGATCAAAATAAATAACTCTACGATATAGCTTGCAACCTTCACAGCTATACCCATAGACACATTGCATAAGCTCAGAACAACAAAATCAAGCCCTTTACATAGCTCTTCTCACCTTGTCTATTGGAGGGACGCATGCTGTTTAAATGTCCCAAATGTTGATTTAGATATCCAGAAATTTTACAGATTTTGACTATCAGTAATGTCATGATATGTTTGGTGAAGTAATAAAGAAGGTGACATATTTTGGGTAGATGTCCATATATAGCTATAAACTGTCAAGGGAACATGTTATATAGGATTATTCATTTACTTTTTTATCATACCATTTTATTGTGTACGAGATCATTTGGGTTGAAAAGTGTTTTTTTCTCTGACATAAATAAACACAAATAAACAATTCCAGATGAAAGCCAAAGGTCATAGCTTTCTAAGGAGGGAAACACTACATTGATACAATTTTGCCCTCTTGCTAGATTGATGACTAAAACCACAGTGAAACAGTGCAAAACGTCTGCCAGCTCAAATCATTTCATGAGTTCTCATGTTTATTTATTTTTGACATTGTATTTAACATTTATTTAACTAAGCAAATCAGTTAGGAAAAATGTGTATTTACAATGACAGCCCACCCAGCCCAAAACCTCCCCTAATCCTAACGGCGCTGGGCCAATTGTGCGCCGCCCTATGAGCGCCCTAATCCTAAAGTGTATGTTTCACGAAGCTATAGAGCTACAGTGTCGCAAAGCTGCTTTTTGGAATGCTGGCTGGTGGCAATAATGTATTTATTTAGCCTACTTGTTCAAAAAGTGAAGTGGGTAATTCAAACATTGCAGATTGTGAAATGAATTTTTGATATAACAGCATACTTATCAGTAACCATTTGTCACGAATCCCGCTTCCTGAGTCTGTGTTTGCCTGTGTTTCTGTCCTGGAGTGCGTTTCCGGTGTCCTGGAACGCACCCTGTCTGGTTGCCGGGCGAATTAGCTTGTTGGGAGATCGATGTTCACCCGCACCTGTATCCCATCAGTAATCTGCACACCTGTCCTGATCATCACATCTCCCCTTCAAAAGCTCTGACCTGACATCCATTCCCTGCCGGATCGTTAGCCATGAACAGTATGTTGTGCCATAGTATCAGCCTCAAGTTGGATAGAATTTGTTTTGTTGTTTTTTACGTATTGCTTGCCTTAAACTTACCTCCGTTTGTTCTGTCTTCAGTTACTCACCCGGATCATTTACCCCATTCCCGCCTGGTCATCGGAAGATTCCGCTACCCCATTGGATCCACCTATTTACTCCCATCAACTCACCACCGCTGCCCGCTACGCCACCTGGATATAGCTACCTATTCACATTCACTTGTAAATAAATACTCACCTTCTTCCTACTCTCCTTGTCCTGGTCTGCTTCTGGGTTTGATTTTGAAAGAACGTGACACCAATAAACATATATATTTTTAAATACAACTGTCCTGTAGGCCAATAGCATACTTTAGTTGTCCTCGAGCTCTCTTGCAGCTTGGAAAGAAAGTTTGTGCTCTGTAAAACCAGTCTATTAACACCAAATAATACAATCAGTCCGTCAAAAGAGTAAATTACTAGGGATTGTTTCATTATGCAGACAATGCAGTCTTTAATTTCGAGTCTCATACAAAGGGTCTGAAAACGTATGTAAATACGTTTATTTTCATTAGCAAAAATGTATAACCTGCTTTCACTTTGTCATTATGGGGAACTGTGTGTAGATTGCTGAGGATTTGTACTTATTTAATCCATTTTAGAATACGGCTGTAATGTAACAAAATGTGGACAAAGTAAAGGGGTCTGATAACTGTGTCAAATAGGTAAGTTAAAAGTGTATCAAACACGTAAGTTAAAAGCACCATGTGTGAGTATCCCTGATCTTGCAATACACAAAATGATCTGTGCATGGATCAGTAGTTTATCAATCAGGACCTTGATTGGCTTGTCAACAGTAACAAGGGGTGATGTGCAACAATTTTCTTGGGGGACCATTTTTTTTCTTTGGGACAATCAGGCCATTATGGTAAAGTGGCCAGACGGAAGCCATTCCTCAGTAAAATGCACATGACAGCCTGCTTAGAGTTTGCCAAAAGACACCATGAGAAACAAAATTCTCTGGTCTGAAGAAACCAAGATTGAACTCTTTGGCCTGAATGACAAGCGTCATGTCTGGATGAAACCTGGCACTATCCCTAGGGATGGTGGTGATGGCAGCATGCGGAGGGGATGTCTTTCAGCAGCAGGGACTGGAAGACTAGTCAGGATCGAGGGAAAGATGAATGGAGCAAAGAACAGAGAGATCCTTGATGAAAATCTTATCCAGAGTACTCAGGACCTCAGACTGGGGCGAAGGTTCACCTTCCAGCAAGACACGACCCTAAGCACACAGCCAAGTCAAAGCAGGAGTGGTTTCGGGACAAGGCTCTGAATGTCCTTGAGTGGCCCAGCCAGAGCCCAGATTTGAACCCGATCAAACATCTCTGGAAAGACCTGAAAATAGCTGTGCAGCAACGCTCCCCATCCAACCTGACAGAGCTTGAGAGGACCTGTAAAGAAGATGTTCCTTTTGTCCAGGTGGGAAAGGGCAGTGTGACGTGCGATTGAGATTACGTCATCTGTGGATCTGTTGGCGGTATGTGAATTTGATTGGGTCTGGGGTTTCCGGGATGATGGTGTTGATGTAAGCCATGACCAGGCTTTCAAAGCACTTCATGGTTACCGACGTGATGGCTATTGGGCGGTAGTCATTTAGGCAGGTTACCTTCGCTTTCTTGGGCACAGGGACAACGGTGCTCTGCTTGAAACATGTAGATATTACAGACGCGGTCAGGGAGACCACTTGCCAGTTGGTCCGTGCATGCTTTAAGTACACGTCCTGGTAATCCGTTTGGCCCCTCGGCCTTGTGAATGTTGACCTGTTTAAAGGTCTTGCTCACATCGGCTGCGGAGAACATGATGACACTCTCGTCCGGAACAGTTGGTGCTCTCATGCATGCTTCAGTGTTGCTTGCCTTGAATCGAGCCTAAAAGGCATTTAGCTCGTCTGGTAGGCTCGTGTCACTGGGCAGCTCACGGCTGGATTTTCCTTTGTAGTTAAAAGTTTGCAAGCCCTGCCACATCCGACAAGCGTCAGAGCCGGTGTAGTTGGATTGAATCTTAGTCCTGTATTGATGCTTTGCTTGTTTTATTGTTTGTCTGTGGGCATAGCAGGATTCCTTATAAGAGTGTCCCGCTCCTTAAAGCATCAGCTCAAACCTATAGCTCAGTCTGGATGTTTCTTGGAAACCATGGCTTCTGTCTGGGATATGTACACTACTGTTCAAACGTTTATGGTCAATTAGAAATGTCCTAGTTTTTTTTTTTTTTAAGTAAAGAACATATATTTGGTCCATTAAAATAACATCAGGTCGTTCAAAAATACAGTGTAGACATTGTTAATGTTGTAAATGACTATTTTACCTGGAAATGTCAGATTTTTTATGGAATGTATACATACTGTATGCGTACAGATGCCCATTATCACTAACCATCATTCCTGTGTTCCAATGGCACGTTGTGTTAGCTAATCCAAGTTTATCATTTTAAAAGGCTAATTGATCATTAGATAACCCTTTTGCAATTATGTTAGGACAGCTGAGCTTATTAAATAAGCAATAAACTGGCCTTCTTTAGACTGGTTGAGTATCTGAAGCATCAGCATTTGTGTGTTTGATTACACGCTCAAATGGCCAGAAACAAAGAACTTTCTTCTGACAAATGAAGGCTATTCCATGAGAGATATTTCCAAGAAACTTTAGATATCATACAACGCTGTGTACTACTCCCTTCACAGAACTGCAAACTGGCTCTAACCAGAATAGAAAGAGAAGTGAGAGGCCCCGATGCACAACTGAGCAAGAGGACAAGTACATTACAGTGTCTAGTTTGAGAAACAGACGCCTCACAAGTCCTCAACTGGCAGGTTCATTAAATAGTACCTGCAAAACACCAATTTCAACATCAACAGTGAAGAGGCGACTCCGGGATGCTGTCCTTCTAGGCAGAGTTGAAAAGAAAAAGCCATATCTCAGACTGCCAATAAAAAGAAAATATTAAGATGGGCAAAAGAACAAAGACACTGGACAGACTACCTAGAAGTCCACCATCCAAAATAGCACAGTTGGTTAGGAGCCCGTAAAACAACAGCCATCCCCTCCGGCGCCATTATTATATTGGCTAGATGCAGGCCATGTGTCACTGTCTGTCACTTCAAATTTGTCTCCCGACCTGTGTGCACCTACGTTGTAAAATGTCATAGGCTAGGTTGTAGCAACCTTATGATGTTTATAGGGGACATTTAGTAGCCTAAATGTATGTACAGTGCCTTGCGAAGGTATTCGGCCCCCTTGAACTTTGCGACCTTTTGCCACATTTCAGGCTTCAAACAAAGATATAAAACTGTATTCTTTTGTGAAGAATCAACAACAAGTGGGACACAATCATGAAGTGGAACGACATTTATTGGATATTTCAAACTTTTTTAACAAATCAAAAACTGAAAAATTGGGCGTGCAAAATGATTAAGCCCCCTTAAGTTAATACTTTGTAGCGCCACCTTTTGCTGTAAGTCGCTTGGGGTATGTCTATCAGTTTTGCACATCGAGAGACTGAACATTTTTCCCATTCCTCCTTGCAAAACAGCTCGAGCTCAGTGAGGTTGGATGGAGAGCATTTGTGAACAGCAGTTTAAAGATCTTTCCACAGATTCTTGATTGGATTCAGGTCTGGACTTTGACTTGGCCATTCTAACACCTGGATATGTTTATTTTTGAACCATTCCATTGTAGATTTTGCTTTATGTTTTGGATCATTGTCTTGTTGGAAGACAAATCTCCGTCCCAGTCTCAGGTCTTTTGCAGACTCCATCAGGTTTTCTTCCAGAATGGTCCTGTATTTGGCTCCATCCATCTTCCCATCAATTTTAACCATCTTCCCTGTCCCTGCTGAAGAAAAGCAGGCCCAAACCATGATGCTGCCACCACCATGTTTGACAGTGGGGATGGTGTGTTGCTTTTAGGCCAAACATAACGTTTTGCATTGTTGCCAAAAAGTTCCATTTTGGTTTCATCTGACCAGAGCACCTTCTTCCACATGTTTGGTGTGTCTCCCAGGTGGCTTGTGGCAAACTTTAAACAACACTTTTTTATGGATATCTTTAAGAAATGGCTTTCTTCTTGCCACTCTTCCATAAAGGCCAGATTTGTGCAATATACAACTGATTGTTGTCCTATGGACAGAGTCTCCCACCTCAGCTGTAGATCTCTGCAGTTCATCCAGAGTGATCATGGGCCTCTTCAAATCAAATCAAATTTTATTTGTCACATACACATGGTTAGCAGATGTTAATGCGAGTGTAGCGAAATGCTTGTGCTTCTAGTTCCGACAATGCAGTGATAACCAACAAGTAATCTAACTAACAATTCCAAAACTACTGTCTTATACACAGTATAAGGGGATAAGGAATATGTACATAAGGATATATGAATGAGTGATGGTACAGAGCAGCATACAGTAGATGGTATCGAGTACAGTATATACATATGAGATGAGTATGTAGACAAAGTAAACAAAGTGGCATAGTTAAAGTGGCTAGTGACATAAGAATGCAGTCAATGATCTAGAGTACAGTATATACATATGCATATGAGATGAATAATGTAGGGTAAGTAACATTATATAAGGTAGCATTGTTTAAAGTGGCTAGTGATATATTTACATCATTTCCCATCAATTCCCATTATTAAAGTGGCTGGAGTTGGGTCAGTGTCAATGACAGTGTGTTGGCAGCAGCCACTCAATGTTAGTGGTGGCTGTTTAACAGTCTGATGGCCTTGAGATAGAAGCTGTTTTTCAGTCTCTCGGTCCCAGCTTTGATGCACCTGTACTGACCTCGCCTTCTGGATGATAGCGGGGTGAACAGGCAGTGGTTCGGTGGTTGATGTCCTTGATGATCTTTATGGCCTTCCTGTAACATCAGGTGGTGTAGGTGTCCTGGAGGGCAGGTAGTTTGCCCCCGGTGATGCGTTGTGCAGACCTCACTACCCTCTGGAGAGCCTTACGGTTGAGGGCGGAGCAGTTGCCGTACCAGGCGGTGATACAGCCCGCCAGGATGCTCTCGATTGTGCATCTGTAGAAGTTTGTGAGTGCTTTTGGTGACAAGCCGAATTTCTTCAGCCTCCTGAGGTTGAAGAGGCCTGCTGCGCCTTCTTCACGGCGCTGTCAGTGTGAGTGGACCAATTCAGTTTGTCTGTGATGTGTATGCCGAGGAACTTAAAACTTGCTACCCTCTCCACTACTGATCCATCGATGTGGATAGGGGGTGTTCCCTCTGCTGTTTCCTGAAGTCCACAATCATCTCCTTAGTTTTGTTGACGTTGAGTGTGAGGTTATTTTCCTGACACCACACTCCGAGGGCCTCACCTCCTCCCTGTAGGCCGTCTCGTCGTTGTTGGTAATCAAGCCTACCACTGTTGTGTCGTCCGCAAACTTGATGATTGAGTTGGAGCGTGCATGGCCACGCAGTCGTGGGTGAACAGGGAGTACAGGAGAGGGCTCAGAACGCACCCTTGTGGGGCCCCCGTGTTGAGGATCAGCGGGGAGGAGATGTTTTTGCCTACCCTCACCACCTGTGGGCGGCCCGTCAGGAAGTCCAGTACCCAGTTGCACAGGCGGGGTCGAGACCCAGGGTCTCGAGCTTGATGACGAGCTTGGAGGGTACTATGGTATTGAATGCCGAGCTGTAGTCGATGAACAGCATTCTCACATAGGTATTCCTCTTGTCCAGGTGGGTTAGGGCAGTGTGCAGTGTGGTTGAGATTGCATCGTCTGTGGACCTATTTGGGCGGTAAGCAAATTGGAGTGGGTCTAGGGTGTCAGGTAGGGTGGAGGTGATATGGTCCTTGACTAGTCTCTCAAAGCACTTCATGATGACGGAAGTGATTGCTACGGGCGGTAGTCGTTTAGCTCAGTTACCTTAGCTTTCTTGGGAACAGGAACAATGGTGGCCCTCTTGAAGCATGTGGGAACAGCAGACTGGTATAGGGATTGATTGAATATGTCCGTAAACACACCGGCCAGCTGGTCTGCGCATGCTCTGAGGGCGCGGCTGGGGATGCCGTCTGGGCCTGCAGCCTTGCGAGGGTTAACACGTTTAAATGTCTTACTCACCTCGGCTGCAGTGAAGGAGAGACCGCATGTTTTCGTTGCAGGCCGTGTCAGTGGCACTGTATTGTCCTCAAAGCGGGCAAAAAGTTATTTAGTCTGCCTGGGAGCAAGACATCCTGGTCCGTGACTGGGCTGGGTTTCTTCTTGTAGTCCGTGATTGACTGTAGACCCTGCCACATGCCTCTTGTGTCTGAGCCATTGAATTGAGATTCCACTTTGTCTCTGTACTGACGCTTAGCTTGTTTAATAGCCTTGCGGAGGGAATAGCTGCATTGTTTATATTCGGACATATTACCAGACACCTTGCCCTGATTAAAAGCAGTGGTTCGCGCTTTCAGTTTCACGCGAATGCTGCCATCAATCCACGGTTTCTGGTTTGGGAATGTTTTTATCGTTGCTATGGGAACGACATCTTCGACGCACGTTCTAATGAACTCGCACACCGAATCAGCGTATTCGTCAATATTTCCATCTGGCGCTTGTCTGAAACATGTCCCAGTCCACGTGATGGAAGCAGTCTTGGGTGTGGAGTCAGCTTGGTCTGACCAGCGTTGGACAGACCTCAGCGTGGGAGCCTCTTGTTTTAGTTTCTGCCTGTAAGGCAGGGATCAGCAAAATGGAGTCGTGGTCAGCTTTTCCGAAAGGGGGGCGGGGCATGGCCTTATATGCGTCGCGGAAGTTAGAGTAACAATGATCCAAGGTTTTACCACCCCTGGTTGCGCAATCGATATGCTGGTAAAATTTAGGGAGTCTTGTTTTCAGATTAGCTTTGTTAAAATCCCCAGCTACAATGAATGCAGCCTCCAGATAAATGGTTTCCAGTTTGCAAAGAGTTAAATAAAGTTCGTTCAGAGCCATCGATGTGTCTGCTTGGGGGGGGGGGGATATATACGGCTGTGATTATAATCGAGGAGAATTCTCTTGGAAGATAATGCGGCTACATTTGATTGTGAGGAATTCTAAATCAGGTGAACAGAAGGATTTGAGTTCCTGTATGTTTCCTTCATCACACCATGTCTCGTTAGTCATGAGGCATACGCCCCCGCCACTCTTCTTACCAGAAAGATGTTTGTTTCTGTCGGCGCGATGCGTGGAGAAACCCGTTGGCTGCACCGCATCGGATAGCGTCTTCCCAGTAAGCCATGTTTCTGTGAAGCAGAGAACGTTGCAGTCTCTGATGTCCCTCTGGAATGCTACCCTTGCTCGGATTTCGTCAACCTTGTTGTCAAGAGACTGGACATTGGCAAGAAGAATGCTGGGGAGTGGTGCGCGATGTGCCCTTTTTCGGAGTCTGACCAGAACACCGCCTCGTTTCCCTCTTTTTCGGAGTCGTTTCCTTGGGTCGCTGCATGCGATCCATTCCGTTGTCCTGTTTGTAAGGCAGAACACCGGATCCGCGTCGCGGAAAACATATTCTTGGTCGTACTGATGGTGAGTTGGCGCTGATCTTATATTCAGTAGTTCTTCTCGACTGTATGTAATGAAACCTAAGATGACCTGGGGTACTAATGTAAGAAATAACACGTAAAAAAACAAAAAACTGTTGGCTGCATCTCTGATCAGTCTTCTCCTTGTATGAGCTGAAAGTTTAGAGGGACGGCCAGGTCTTGGTAGATTTGCAGTGGTCTGATACTCCTTCCATTTCAATATTATCGCTTGCACAGTGCTCCTTGGGATGTTTAAAGCTTGGGAAATCTATTTGTATCCAAATCCGGCTTTAAACTTCTTCACAACAGTATCTCGGACCTGCCTGGTGTGTTCCTTGTTCTTCATGATGCTCTCTGCGCTTTTAACGGACCTCTGAGACTATCACAGTGCAGGTGCATTTATACGGAGACTTGATTACACACAGGTGGATTGTATTTATCATCATTAGTCATTTAGGTCAACATTGGATCATTCAGAGATCCTCACTGAACTTCTGGAGAGAGTTTGCTGCACTGAAAGTAAAGGGGCTGAATAATTTTGCACGCCCAATTTTTCAGTTTTTGATTTTTTTTTTAAAGTTTGAAATATCCAATAAATGTCGTTCCACTTCATGATTGTGTCCCACTTGTTGTTGATTCTTCACAAAAAAATACAGTTATATCTTTATGTTTGAAGCCTGAAATGTGGCAAAAGGTCGCAAAGTTCAAGGGGGCCGAATACTTTCGCAAGGCACTGTATGTATTTAGTAGTAGTAGCCTAAACATGTAGTAGCCTAAACCGTAATAATATCCGTATCCGACAGTTGGTTAGATCAGATTGGATGATACTCGTGACTGGAAAAATCTTAAGTGTTTTAAGATGCCTAAGTAGATGTTGTCAAAATTCCTATCACCTTGCGTGTTTATAGACCAAACAGTCTTCAGATTAGGAGCAGCTGTTATGACAAGTTTGCTGTCACTGTCATAATGCGCATCGGCAGCTCATTTTTTCCCCCTACCCTCACCCCACTTGATTGATATTATTCACATTGATAGCTTACTAGGTTAGCAAACGTCCTCATCAAATTTTGATTTATCGTAGTATCATGGTAACAGGAGGCAGTAGCAATCTAAATGATCAGACCGAAACATGTGAGGAGAAGTGATCGGGTGAAATTATTGAACATAGCGAGTAGATGGAGAAATACATCTTCAATTTATCCAATCAGAGCAGCAGGATCAATGTACAGCCAGCCTTTCTAGACAGTTGAGTTAGTTAGACCAAATAACACCTCGCACTTGATTGTAAGCTGCACGCTGGCACCCAAAAATAACTTGAAATAGTCTGATAATAATCGTATCAGGAAAATTGTCCATATCCGTTACGATGCTCGTTTTGACAAACTTCGACACACCCCTATTAAAAATATTTATTTAACCTGTCTCCTCCCCTTCATCTACACTGATTGAAGTGGATTTAACAGGTTACATCAAGAAAGGATCATGTCTTTCGTATCTTACAGTCTATGGATGTAGTAGAAAGGAGCAGGTGTTTCTCATGTTTTGTACACTCAGTGTAACTGTCACGCTTCAAATGGGGCAGTCTGTGAGTCGTTGCGATTCTGAATGGCTAGGTAACTACCAACAATAATAAGAAACTGCCATGTGGGGAATCGTAAGTGACTCGTTTATGCTAGTTTCAACTTGTTCTTGATACCATGTGTTTTGGTGTTTAGACTGATATCATGTCAATGCTAATATGGCTAGAATTTGCTACCTAGCTAACCAACAACTGTAACAATGTATTTTAGAGAAAAGTACTCATTGTGCAAATGTATTCATGCTTTAAATAAACATTGGAGAGGAAATATAGTTTATATGTTGTCAACAATCTAAGCCAACCCCGTATGTTTTGCCCCATAGTTGCGCAGGCGTCAGTTGTGTTGCTGAACAATCAACCCATCTATACCATGTAGAACAAACATGCGTCTCTGATACACGTTGGTTGTGTTGCTAAACAATTAACCTGTCTATACCATGTAGAACAAACATATGTCTCTGATAAGGAATCACATCTCAGCTCTATCTGTAAAATTCCTAAAATGTTTCCAAAACATGGCTCAAGTGGTAGTGTTGCTACTGACAGAAAAATACCCAGAACATGATTACCATATTCTCAGAAATTAGTATATTTACAGCAGCATGTCTGTACTTTCTCACATTTGTCATTTAAGCAATGATGATGCCCCAGTTATACCAAAACAATACACAACACAGAGTTCAATTTCCAAGTTTTAATGTGGAAAAATAGACACATTTCACATAATCACTTGGGACCAGTGTTTTGGGTAATATTTACTCACAGTAATATATTACTTTTATGAGTAATATAACAAGTTACTGTCTTCAAATATTGTAACATTATTACAGCTACTATTTCAAGTAACCCATATATTACTTTCAGAAGAACGTCTCTACTGGTGTGTTATAAGTATTCTTTAAATTGGGTGACCCTGCTGACGTGAGTAACTACAGGCCCATTAGTATACTACCTGTGGTGTTGAAGGTTGTGAAAGTGTGTAGCAGACACACTTGGCAACTATGGGCATTAAAAGGGTGGGACAAGACGCTCGCTCACATGCGCCAAATTGATTGTGATTTTTAAAGGGAAACCGACGTGCATGTGCACTGTGTTATAAATCAGAATATTTTTGTGCGTAAGCAAGAACTTTCTGTGTTTCGTCCATACGCCACCTTTTGACGTGAATCCTCTGCACAGTTTTGTAAATGAGGCCCCAGAACTCTTGTTTACAGGCAAAAAAACGAGAGCTCAGGAGCACCTTCTAAGATGCAATGCAAATACTTTTAACACCCCCATTGATTCTCATTAACCTTAATAGTTTAATTGCTACAGTCACCTGGGTGCTGGTTTGGTTGGCTGGTGTGCAGACTGAGATATTGGGAGGGACAGGATGTGCAGACCCTGGGCAGGGGACTGGTGTACCACACTGATACACCCCCCCTCTCTCTCTCTGCCCAGCATGGTGCCGCCCTGCTTTACATGATGAGCCTCTAAATCACGTGGAGGAGTAACAGGGCCATCATTGGCTAATGCCATAAATAAATAACTCCCTCCTTTTAATCCCCTGAAACAATTATTATTCTGCTCCTCTGTAGTGATTTGTAATGTGCTATTGTTCTCGTCAACATTTACAGTAATACATAGCTTTGCCTATTTAGCTTTGAGGGGTGTGTTGCACAGAGAGCAAGCTTGTTACTTGGAGCCGACATGGTCCCTCTGCATTTCAGCTACAGTACGGCTCCAGACATACAGAACAGTAAGCAGGGCTAAATTAACCTCTTGTGACGAGCAATCCCGTATCCGGGAGCGTAATCATAGCCTCAAACGCATTAGCATAACGCAGCGGACATAAATACCCCTAGAAACTTTTCCTATTCATGAAAATCGCAAATGAAACGAAATAAATATATTCAAACACAAGCTTAGCCTTTTGTTAACAACACTGTCATCTCAGATTTTCAAAATATACGTTACAGCCAACGCTAGACAAGCATTTGTGTAAGTTTTATCATGGCATATGCTAGCTCTGCTGGCAGCAGGCAACATTTTCACGAAAATAAGAAAAGCAACCAAATTAAATCATTTACCTTTGAAGAACTTCGGATGCTTTCACTCAGGAGACTCCCAGTTAGATGGCAAATGTTCCTTTTTTCCAAAAATATTATTTTTGTAGGCGAAATAGCTCCCGTTTCTTCATAATGCTTGGCTGAGAAATCGACCGGAAAATGCTACAACTATAACGCCAAACTTTTTTCAAAATGTGCTCCATAATATCGACAGAAACACGGCAAACGTTGTTTAGGATCCATCCTCAAGGTGTTTTTAACATATATATTCAATAATATATCCATCGAGGCAATTGGTTTCTCATAAGAAGCGATTGGAAAAATGGCTACCTCAGTATTTTACGGGAGATTTTCTGCGGGAGACACCATGTATCAATATCAATATCAATATTATCATATTATCATCACTAACATGCTATATATGGTCCCTTACGGCCATTCTTCAATGGAAATGCCTAAAAAGACGTCACAATGGATTTGTATCTGGGTTTCGCCTGTAACATCAGTTCTGTGGCACTCACAGACAATATCTTTGCAGTTTTGGAAACGTCAGTGTTTTCTTTCCAAAGCTGTCAATTATATGCATAGTCGAGAATCTTTGTGTGACAAAATATCTTGTTTAACCTGTTAAAGGCTACCCCAGAATACTGCCCCTTCTGGAGGAATTCGGCACCCATATAAACCATGATAAATTTTTGTCAAAAGTTGCTAATATATGCAATTAAAAATTGTTATCGAATAGGAAACACTCTAAAGCTTATAAAACCGTTTAAATTTTGTCTCTAGCTAAAGCAGAAGTCTCAGGGCATGCATTCTCCCAAAGTCTCTCTTGTAATGGGAAAAGTTGCCATCACTTTGACGTCACTGTTTACACACTTCCCAAAGAGCTATAACCATGGAAACACGTTCTATGTCTTCAGCGTGAAGCCTGCTTTCGATGAGGCCTGTAACTGCGAGAATCACGTGCTCACGAGACGTTCAGCGTGACCAAACGTCCCGGTGACGCACAAAAAAAGTTTCACCAATGGGAGATTGAAGATTTCTCTCTCTTTCTCCCAGGACAGACTGACAACGTATGCTAATCTGTTCGCCCTCACGATTGCTGTAGACCTTTATAACATGCTAAGGCTTAATTATAAACATAGTTTGACAAGTTTACTCGAAATATAATGTATACTTTCGACGTTTTGGTGCGCAGCCACTTGAAATTTGCATACATTTCGACCGAAAAGTGTCTAGTTTGAGAACGGAAAGACACAGAGTTGCAAACTGAACGCTAACTTGGTGAGTATTAACCCTTCCACGTCTTCTGAAGCAAGAACAGCCATGGTAAGGGAATATTTACGTCTTCATTTTGGGTTTCTGCCGACTCCATGATAGAGGAGTCAGCATGCTAAATGAGAGCGCCGACTCTCTATTATAGCCTAGTAAACGCCAAATGTAACGTTAAAAATAATTGTAACATAGCAATTGCATTTAGAAGAAGTTTATCTTGCCATACATATGTAAAACATGCATATTTAGTCAAAGTTTATGATGTGTATTCCTTGTTAGCTGACGTTATCTGCCGGAGCTATTTATTTCTCCTGACATTGCAGTAGCATTTTTTGAACGATGCATAATTGTAAACAGAGATTTATGGATATATATTGCATATTATTGAAAAAAAAATGAATGTACTGTGTAACATGTTATATTACTGTCATCTGATGAAGATTTCAAAAGGTTAGTGAAATGATTTTTCTTTTAATCCTGCGTTTGTTGATTGCATATTTTTTCCTACTTGGCTAAGCTAATGAAGTATGTATGCAGTGGTGGTTGGACATAAATATGTGCTATGTTTTCGCCGTAAAACATTTTAGAAATCTGACTCGCTGGGTAGATAAACAACTTGTTTATCTTTCATTTGAGCTATTTTACTTGTTAATGTGTGGAGATTAAATATTTTTAGGAATATTTTTTCGCATTGTGCGTTATGCTAATGAGCTTGAGCCGTTGTCACGATACCGGATCCGGGATGGGTCGGACTATGAGGTTAAAACGGGAACGTTTTTCATCCAAAAATTTTTATAGCGCCCCCTAATGCATAACAAAAAGCTTACAGTAACAACTCCACTCAAGGACACGTGTCTTCTTGTGTGAGAATCATTTAAACATTGATTTTAAGTTCTTTACTTTTGTGGCTGTGAGAATGAACTAGCTTAGAAGTTGAGATGATGTGATGTTTCTGGTGGTTTGAGAATAAACTAAATATTAGATTGTAGTTGATGTGCTGTCTCAGTGCAATCATCCACAGGCTTAGTTCAGCAGCCAGGTAAGGATGAGAACATTTAGGAGAGGGGGGAGTGTGGGGTGTTTCCCAGGGAGTCAGATCTCAGCAGACTGCACCTTGTCTCTGCCTCTCTGATCTCTCTGAATGATCTCACCTTTCCAGCTCTCTAAGGGCTGGCTTGTTGGGTTTGATAAGCCTGCCGTTACAATGGGAATACTTATTTTCCACCATAATTTGCAAATAAATTCATAAAAAATCCTACAATGTGATTTTCTGGATTTTTTTCTAATTTTGTCTGACATAGTTGAAGTGTACCTATGATGAAAATTACAGGCCTCTCTCATCTTTTTAAGTGGGAGAACTTGTACAATTGGTGGCTGACTAAATACTTTTTTGCCCCACTGTATATTGTGTTATTTACTATAAGTTTGTTTATCCCATGTGTGACTCTGTGTTGTTGTTTTTGTCGCACTGCTTTGCTTTATCTTGGCCAGGTTGCGTTCGTAAATGAGAACTTGTTCTCAACTGGTTAAATAAAAGATAAATACAAATAAACTGAGATGGAGTCCTGAATGCAGGGTGTTAATCCTACTGCTATTAGGTGCCTCCTAAAAAGCTGTAGATCCACGAGTCAGGAGCAGGAGAGTAAGGAAGTCCCAGTAGCACAATAATTTATTCAAAGTCCCAACACAACAGGTGGGGAAACAACATAACACACGGAGGAGAAACTTCTACTCCTAATTACAGTCCAAAACGGCACAACGACCGTGAGGAAACAAACCCTGTGGTGCAAACACGTACCCCTAACAGAGCAACAAACAGCAAATAATCCCGCACAAAGAATAGGCAGGCAGCGGAGATTAATAAACCCACCGAAATTAACTAATAGGACACAGGTGTAAAAAAAAAAAGACAGACCACAAACGAAAAGGAAAAATTGATCGGTAGCAGCTAGTAGGCCTGCGACAGCGACCGCTGAGCACCGCCTGAAGAGGGAGAGGAGCCACCTTCGGTGGAAGTCGTTACAACTGCCCTAATCATGTGCTAGTGTCTTTAGATGTACTGCTCCAGTCTGTCTCTGTATGTATCTGTCTCCTGAAGAAGTTCAGTGCTCTCCTCTCTGGCTCTTTCTCATCTTATTTTATTGAATTGGCACTGCACTTTCATATTGTAATACTCTTGAAAGCACTCTTTGCTGGTTCTTTCATAATTTTATGAACCAAGTTTTGCTCCAATATGTTTTGGCCTTGATTTTAGAATGATGGTATTTTAGTAAATTTATTCAAGAAGGTAGCTTGGTAACTGTGGGGAATAATATTTGATCTACTATCAGCTTTTCTCTATCTAAAGCCAATATCTCTGTCCAGAGATCAGTTTATAACATGGCATTGAGCCTTTCCGTAGCTGTATCCAAACCTGGAGGAGACTCGGGCGCTCCAATGGCATTCTTCCCAGAGTTGAGCCTCCAGACAGAGGGAAAAAAAGAAACCTGACAATTGCCTGAGTGCCTTCTACCATCTACTAAGGTATTAGTAGAATGCCCCTCCACCAGCTTCACATACTGTATCGCTCTCCTTTGCACACTCACTCATGCACGCACACACACAGAGAGTGATTCACTCATTATGGCCTAAAGGAACTGTGTACACGATACTACAATTTTTTTTAATCACTTTGGCACACTTTGTTTAGTCACCAGCTGATAGGCTCACAATTTGATCTTAGTTTCACTATCCTTATACAGTACAGTGCCTTGCAAAAGCGTTCACTCCCCTTGACATTTTTCCTATTTTGTTGCATTACAACCTGTAATTTACATGGATTTTTATTTGGATTTCATGTAATGTACATACACAAAACTCCAAATTGGAAAATGAAAAGAAAAAACGAAAACTGGTGGGTGCATGTGTATTCACCCCCTTTGCTATGCAGCCCCTAAATATGATCTGGTGCAACCAATTAACTTCAGAAGTCACATAATTAGTTAAAGTCCACCTGTGTGCAATCTAAGTGTCACATGTTCTGTCACATGATCTCAGTATATATGCACCTGTTCTGAAAGGCCCCAGTCTAGCAACACTACTAAGGAAGTGACACCATGAAGACCAAGGACCTCTCCTAACAGGTCAGGGACAAAGTTGTCGAGAAGTACAGATCAGGGTTGGGTTATAAAAACTTTGAACAACCCACAGAGCACCTTTTGTAACTAGGGGGCAGTATTTTCATTTTTGGATAAAAAACGTTCCCGTTTTAAACAGGATATTTTGTCATGACAAGATGCTCGTCTATGCATATAATTGACAGCTTTGGATAGAAAACACTCTAACGTTTCCAAAACTGCAAATATATTGTCTGAGTGCAACAGACCTGATGTTACAGGTGAAACCCAGATAAAAATCCAATCAGGAAGTGCCCCATATTTTGAAAGCGCTGCATGCCAATGACTCCTTATATGGCTGTGAATGGGCTACGAATGAGCTTGCGCTTTCTACGTATTCCCCAAGGTGTCTACAATATTGTGACGTCATTTTATGCATTTATATTGAAGAATAGCCGTAAGGGACCACATTGAGCAGGTGGTCACATGATAGCTCCCGCAGAAAATCTTGCGTAAAGTACAGCGAGTAGCCATTATTCCAATAGCTTCTAATGAGAAACCAATTGTCCCGGTGGATATATTATCGAATAGATATGTGAACATCACCTTGCGGATTAATTCTAAACAACGTTTGCCATGTTTCTGTCGCTATTATGGAGCTAATACGGAAAAAAGTTTGGCGTTGTAGTGACCGCATTTTCCGGTCGATTTCTCAGCCAAACGTGAAGAACAAACGGAGCTATTTCGCCTACAAAAATAATATTTTTGGAAAGAAGGAACATTTGCTATCTAACTGGGAGTCTCCTGAGTGAAAACATCCGAAGTTCAAGGGTAAATTATTTAATTTGATTGCTTTTCTTATTTTCGTGAAAATGTTGCCTGCTGCTAGCAGGGCATAATGCTATGATAAACTTACACAAATGCTTGTCTAGCATTGGCTGTAAAGTATATTTTGAAAATTTGAGATGACAGTGTGATTAACAAAAGGCTAAGCTGTGTCTCAATATATTTCATTTATGATTTTCATGAATAGGAAAATTCTCGAGGGATATTTATGTCCGCTGCGTTATGCTAATTCGTTTGAGGCGATGATTACGCTCCCGGATCTGGGATGGGTAGTATCAAGAAGTTAAATATATGGCACCACAACAAACCTGCCAAGAGCGGGCCGCCCACCAAAACTCACAGACCAGGCAAGGAGGGCATTAATCAGAGAGGCAACAAAGATACCAAAGATAACCATGGAGGAGCTGCAAAGCTCCACAGCAGAAATTGGTGTATCTGTCCATAGGACCACTTTAAACCGTACACTATACACAGCTGGGATTTATGGAAGAGTGGCCAGAAAAAAACTTTGGTTAAAGAAAAAAATAAGCAAACATGTTTGGTGTTTGCCAAAAGGCAGGTGGGAGACTCCCCAAACATATGGAATTAGGTACTCAAGGTGATGAGAGCTTTTTCGTCATCAAAGAAAACACTTTGTCTGGCACAAACCCAACTCCTCCCAGCCCCCGAGAACTCCACAGCATGATGCTGCCACCACCATGCTTCAATATGGGGATGCAGTTCTCGGGGTGCTGGGAGGAGTTGGGTTTGTGACAGACATAGTGTTTTTCATTGGCAGGGACTGGGAAACTGGTCAGAATTGAAGGAATGATGGATGGCGCTAAATACAGGGCAATTATTGAGGGAAACCTGTTTCAGTCTTCCAGAGATTTGAGACTGGGACGGAGGTTCTCCTTCCAGCAGGGCAATGACCCTAAGCATACTGCTAAAGCAACGCTCGGGTGGCTTAAGGGGAAACATTTAAATGTCTTGGCCTAATGGCCTATTCAAAGCCCAGACCTCAATCCAATTGAGAATCTGTGGTTTGATTTAAAGATTGCTGTACACCAGCGGAACCCATCCAACTTGAAAAAGCTGGAGCAGTTTTGCCTTGAAGAATGGGGAGGGAGAAAAAAATCACAGTGGCTAGATGTGCCAAGCTTAAAGTGACATACCCCAAGAGACTTGCAGCTGTAATTGCTGCAAAAGATGGCTCTACAAAGTAGGCAACACAGAACAGCGTCAATGCAACTTTGCATGAATTCTAAAAGTGTCTGGAACTGTATTGGAGGGATGTGACACCAATATTCCACAAGAAATTCCATCATTTGGTGTTTTGTTGACGGTGGTGAAAACACCGTCTCCGGCGCCACTCCAGAATCTCCCATAAGTGTTCAACTGGGTTGAGATCTGGTTACTTAGATGGCCATGGCATATAAAAAAAATAAGTAATGGCCTTCAAAGCATTTTTATACATGACCCTAAAGCCTGTCACATTATTCCCGGTCGAAACAGTTCACACTGTTCCGACTGAAATTGATGATAAAATGATTGTGGGGCTGTCTTGTTAGACTTCAGTGCATCTTTTGACATTATTGATCATAGTCTGCTGCTGGATAAACTTGTGTTATGGCTTTACACCCCCTACTATAATATGGATAAAGTGTTACTTGTCTAACAGAACACAGAGGGTGTTATTTCATGGAAGCATATCAAATATAATCCAGTTGGAATCAGGAATTCCCCAAGGTAGTTGTTTAGGCCCTAGCTTTTTTCAGGTTTTACTAATGACGTGCCACTGACTTCGAGTTTCGATGTATGGGGATGACCCAACACTATACACATCAGCTACTACAGTGACTGAAATGACTGCAACACTCAACAAAGAGCTGCAGATAGTTTCAGAGTGGTTGGCAAGGAATAAGTTACCCCTAAATAAAAACATTGTATTTTGAACAAAACACTCACTAAACCTCAACCAAATCTTGTAGCAAATAATGTGGGAATTGAGTTTAGATGACTAAACTGCTTGGAGTAACACTAGATTGTAAACTGTCATGGTCAAAACATATTGATGCAGTAGTTGCTAAGATGGGGAGAAGTCGGTCTATAATAAAGCAATGCTCTGTCTTCTTAACAACACTATCAACAAAGCAGTTCCTACAGGCCCTAGTTTTGTTACACCTTGACTACCATTGTCAGGTGCCACAAAAAAGGACAGAGAAAAATTGCAATTGGCTCAGAACTGGGCAGCAGGGCTGGCCCTTGGATGTACACAGATAGATAATATTAATAATATGCATGTCAATCTCTCCTGGCTGAAAGTGGAGTAGAGATTGACTTCATCACTACTTTTATTTATGAGCGCTATTGACATGTTGAATGCACCGAGCTGTCTGTCTAAACTACTGGCACACAGCTGACACCCATGTATAACCCACATTTTAAAAAACAGATTAAAAAATACATTGTGGAACAGCAGGGACTGTGAAGCAACAAACATTGGCACAGACACATGCGCACACACACACAGATTTAGTAATGTAGATATGTGGTGGAGTAAGGGCCTGAGGGAACACATTGAATTGTGAAATCTTTGAATGTATTGTAATGTTTTAAAATTGTATAAACAGCCTTAATTTTGCCTGACCCAGGAAGAGAAATGGGGATCCATAATAAATACAAATACACATATACAGTGCCTTGCGAAAGTATTCGGCCCCCTTCAACTTTGCGACCTTTTGCCACATTTCAGGCTTCAAACATAAAGATATAAAACTGTATTTTTTATGAAGAATCAACAACAAGTGGGACACAATCTTGAAGTGGAAAGACATTTATTGGATATTTCAAACTTTTTTAACAAATCAAAGACTGAAAAATTGGGCGTGCAAAATTATTCAGCCCCCTTAAGTTAATACTTTGTAGCGCCACCTTTTGCTGCGATTACAGCTGTAAGTCGCTTGGGGTATGTCTCTATCAGTTTTGCACATCGAGAGACTGAAATGTTTTCCTATTCCTCCTTGCAAAACAGCTCGAGCTCAGTGAGGTTGGATGGAGAGCATTTGTGAACAGCAGTTTTCAGTTCTTTCCACAGATTCTCGATTGGATTCAGGTCTGGACTTTGACTTGCCCATTCTAACACCTGGATATGTTTATTTTTGAACCATTCCATTGTAGATTTTGCTTTATGTTTTGGATCATTGTCTTGTTGGAAGACAAATCTCCATCCCAGTCTCAGGTCTTTTGCAGACTCCATCAGGTTTTCTTCCAGAATGGTCCTGTATTTGGCTCCATCCATCTTCCCATCAATTTTAACCATCTTCCCTGTCCCTTCTGAAGAAAAGCAGGCCCAAACCATGATGCTGCCACCACCATGTTTGACAGTGGGGATGGTGTGTTGCTTTTAGGCCAAACATAACGTTTTGCATTGTTGCCAAAAAGTTCCATTTTGGTTTCATCTGACCAGAGCACCTTCTTCCACATGTTTGGTGTGTCTCCCAGGTGGCTTGTGGCAAACTTTAAACAACACTTTTTTATGGATATCTTTAAGAAATGGCTTTCTTCTTGCCACTCTTCCATAAAGGCCAGATTTGTGCAATATACGACTGATTGTTGTCCTATGGACAGAGTCTCCCACCTCAGCTGTAGATCTCTGCAGTTCATCCAGAGTGATCATGGGCCTCTTGGCTGCATCTCTGATCAGTCTTCTCCTTGTATGAGCTGAAAGTTTAGAGGGACGGCCAGGTCTTGGTAGATTTGCAGTGGTCTGATACTCCTTCCATTTCAATATTATCGCTTGCACAGTGCTCCTTGGGATGTTTAAAGCTTGGGAAATCTATTTGTATCCAAATCCGGCTTTAAACTTCTTCACAACAGTATCTCGGACCTGCCTGGTGTGTTCCTTGTTCTTCATGATGCTCTCTGCGCTTTTAACGGACCTCTGAGACTATCACAGTGCAGGTGCATTTATACGGAGACTTGATTACACACAGGTGGATTGTATTTATCATCATTAGTCATTTAGGTCAACATTGGATCATTCAGAGATCCTCACTGAACTTCTGGAGAGAGTTTGCTGCACTGAAAGTAAAGGGGCTGAATAATTTTGCACGCCCAATTTTTCAGTTTTGATTTGTTAAAAAAGTTTGAAATATCCAAAAAATGTCGTTCCACTTCATGATTGTGTCCCACTTGTTGTTGATTCTTCACAAAAAAATACAGTTTTATATCTTTATGTTTGAAGCCTGAAATGTGGCAAAAGGTTGCAAAGTTCAAGGGGGTCGAATACTTTCGCAAGGCACTGTATCATGGTGACATTTTGTGATGTTTTGGTGTTTGGCAGGGTACTCAGATACTGTGTATTCTTCTACATCTATATTCCCTGTTGTTTGGAGTGTTAGGCTGGGTTTCTGTATAGCACTTTGACATCTGCTGATGTAAAAAGGTTTTTATAAATACATTTGATTGATTATGCATCCAATTTTAAAGAGTGATTGATTTGGTGTTGTGTCTTTGTTTGTTGTACTCAGTCCATTAAAAATATGCACAACGTTTTTAAACATGAGGTATTTTGATGATCTGTTTTGATTTTTGTGCTTAGAGTTAGGAAAATGTACCACATACATGTGAAAAAACCTCCCTCTCATCACTTTGCAGTATATTCTCTGCAGCTTGATCTTGATAAGTTAACAAAGCCGGACAGCCTTACACTATCTAGAAATTGACAAAGCTACCCAGAGAGGTGTCCAGTGCACCATCCACCTCCACTCTAACTGTTTTTAGCTTCCCCTTTCTCCATCCTTTCCTATTTTTAAGTAAAGAAAAAGGATAGGATGGCTTAAAATCCTTAAGAGATGTTTAATTTGATGAAACATTGAATTTGGCCATACTGCTATTACCCATAGAAACCCATGGAATAACAGATTCATACATGGAAAAACCGATGGTCAAAAAATAAATCAAAAGGAAGTGTAGTGGCTTCCTTTCCTATTTACCAAAGCCACTGCCCTAACCTGAAAGTGGAGTTATTTCGTACGCATACAGTCCACATTCAAGGTTTCCAAACGACCAAAACATTCAATGAGATTCAGGGATATGGTGCAACAAAAAGGTTTTCTCCACTAAATTTTTTTAAAATTCTCCACAACTTAAAGCATAGATTACTTGACATTAAAAATACATAATATGACCTATTTGTATGTCTGTACAGTCAAACGACTATATCGCTCCCGTGTCTAGCTAGGACTCCTCCCCCTGAAGGCCCAACTTCCTGCCTTTATCCTAACACACTTACCGCAGTAAAAGAGTGGGCAAGGGGGGGAACTAAGTTACACTAATAACAAATGAATGTCTCAATCAGGTAAATATACATTTAAAAAAATGTACGTACCTAATGTTTCATCATATATATTTAATGTATTTATTACAGTTCATAGCTACATACAAAAATACACGGTCCCATATAGGAAAAGAGTCCATAGTTCTCAGTCTGAGTTGAAGTGTTCAGGTGTTCAACTTCCAAAAATGTCAAGAGTTTGATGTATGGCTACGACATCAAAGAATGTGAGAGTACGACATCAAAGAATCAGAGGTGCACGCGATTTAAAGATGGTGTACTGTGTGTGTGTGCATGTATGTATGTATGTATAGTGAGGGAAAAAAGTATTTGATCCCCTGCTGATTTTGAACGTTTGCCCGCTGACAAAGAAATTATCAGTCTATAATTTTAATGGTAGGTTTATTTGAACAGTGAGAGACAGACTAACAACAACAAAAATCCAGAAAAACACATTTCAAAAAGTTAGAAATTGATTTGCATTTTAATGAGGGAAATAAGTATTTCACCCCTCTGCAAAACATGACTTGGTGGCATAACCCTTGTTGGCAATCACAGAGGTCAGACGTTTCTTGTAGTTGGCCACCAGGTGTGCACACATCGCGGGAGGGATTTTGTCCCACTCCTCTTTGCAGATCTTCTCCTAGTCATTAAGGTTTCGAGGCTGACGATGGGCAACTCAAATCTTCAACTCCCTCCACAGATTTTCAATGGGATTAAGATCTGGAGACTGGCTAAGCAGGCCACTCCAGGACCTTAATGTGCTTCTTCTTGAGCCACTCCTTTGTTGCCTTGGCCATGTGTTTTGGGACATTGTCATGCTGGAATACCCATCCACGACCCATTTTCAATGCCCTGGCTGAGGGAAGGAGGTTCTCACCCAAGATTTGACGATACATGGCCCCGTCCATCGTCCCTTTGATGCGGTGAAGTAGTCCTGTCCCCTTAGCAGAAAAACACCCCCAAAGCATAATGTTTCCACCTCCATGTTTGACGGTGGGGATGGTGTTCTTGTGGTCATAGGCAAAATTCATCCTCCTCCAAACACGGCGAGTTCAGTTGATGCCAAAGAGCACCATTTTGGTCTCATCTAACCACAACATCACCCAGTTGTCCTCTGAATCATTCAGATGTTCATTGGCAAACTTCAGACAGGCATGTATATGTGCTTTCTTGAACAGGGGGACCTTGCCGGCGCTGCAGGATTTCAGTCCTTCACGGTGTAGTGTGTTACCAATTGTTTTCTTGGTGACTATGGTCCCAGCTGCCTTGAGATCATTGACAAGATCCTCCCGTGTAGTTCTGGGCTGATTCCTCACCGTTCTCATGATCATTACAACTCCACGAGGTGAGATCTTGCATGGAGCCCCAGGCCGAGGGAGATTGACAGTTATTTTGTGTTTCTTCCATTTGCGAATAATCGCACCAACTGTTGTCACCTTCTCACCAAGCTGCTTGGTGATGGTCTTGTAGCCCATTCCAGCCTTGTGTAGGTCTACAATCTTATCCCGGACATCCTTGGAGAGCTCTTTGGTCTTGGCCATGGTGGAGAGTTTGGAATCTGATTGATTGATTGATTCTGTGGAGAGGTGTCTTTTATACAGGTAACAAACTGAGATAAGGAGCACTCCCTTTAAGTGTGCTCCTAATCTCAGCTCTTTACCTGTATAAAATACACCTGGGAGCCAGAAATCTTTCTGATTGAGAGAGGGTCAAATACTTATTTTCCTCATTAAAATGCAAATCAATTTAGAACATTTTTGACATGCATTTTTCTGTATTTTTTGTTCTTATTCTGACTCTCACTGTTCAAATAAACCTACCATTAAAGTTATAGACTGATAATTTCTTTGTCAGTGGGCAAACGTACAAAATCAGCAGGGAATCAAATAATTTTTTCCCTCACTGTATGTATGTATGTATGTATGTATGCATGCGTGTGTCTCACTCAGCTGCCTCAAGGAGGAGACAGAGTTGATTGATAGGTCTCTAAGATATTGTTCTTGGTCTTAACCATGACGCTCCGTCCAAGACATTTGGCCCATGGCAAAGCCTCCATCACACGCCCCATTAGCCAAGAGTTCCTTGGGGCGGTGTCATCATCAAGGTCACCAGGACTGAAGTTTCTCTTAGTTTTGTTCCACTCCTGCATAAGTGGAAGATACTCCCTGATCCATCTCTTCCAGAAGAGGTCAGTGATATATTGTACTTGCTTCCATCTCCTTCATGAGTATAGATCTTCCAGCTTCTCTGGAATCGGGGATGACTTAGTCCCATCCACATTTGAGCTTGCAGAGCGCCTGAAGAATTTGCTTTGCCTTTAATACGAATGGGGCGGGGACACCTAATGGATCATACATAGAGCTGACAGTTGAGAGAATACCTCTTCTTGACAGTGACTCGGAAGGTAAACGCAACACTTTCAATGTTCTATCTGATTCCAGGTGCTCTTTCAACAGGCAGCTTTTCTCTGTCCAGGTCCAGTTCTTTTATCTGCTCGGCTTTGTGTTAATCAGGGATAGAAGACAGCACAGTGCGGCTGTTGCTGACCCACTTGATCAATTTGAACCCACCCTGAGAGCACTGAGGTTTTTTGTGAGAGCTATGGCTTGTTCTTCTGTGACCACTGACTTGAGGCAGTCATCAACATAGATGTTTGAATCACCTCTTTATCGTACATCTCACAGTTGTCTTCTGCAGTTTGTACAACTTGGAGAGGATATTACACCGAAAAGATGTACCATCATTCTGTACTCCTCCAAACTTTTGTTGGTATCACCGTCTGGCCACCATAGGAATCGCAAGAAGTCTAAGTCATCTTCATGGACACATATTGAATGGTACATTCCTTCGATGTCAGCCATCATGGCAATGTGCTCTTACAGAAATCTTACCAAGACTCCTATAAGCGTGTTTGCCAGGTCAGGGCCTTGAAGGAGTTTACTGTTGAGAGATGTGCCTTTATAGGATGATGAACAGTCAAACACCACTCGTATTGTTCCATTGTGCTTATGGTGAAGGGCATGGTGTGGTATGTACCATACCTTGCCTTTTTCTCTGAGGAGCGATTCTTGTGGTACCTTCTCACAGTAACCTTTTGTTATCATCTCTTCCATGAAGCCTTTGTACTCTGCAGCGTAACCTTCATTCTTCTTGAACTTCCTGATAATATTTAGAACCCGCTGCTCTGTCATGGTACGATTGTTTGGCAGGACTACATCTTTGTTGCGAAAGGGCAACGGTAAATAGTAGTGACGGTCTTTGAGGGTTATGGAGCTTGATACTATCTCCATAAACTTACGATCCTCAGCTGACATCTTACTTTTCTCTTCATACTCTCTCTCAGGGAAGTCATGTCACTGGGATCTCTGGCTGTAGACCTTTAGTAATGCAAGAAATGTGTCGCCTTCCACGTCTCTAATCTCTAATCCAGATATCTCAAAGCCCTTGGTAGGACTCTCCTGCCCCATTGTGGATAGCAGAATTTCAGTCTCACTGCCTTTAGATTTCAACTGCCTTTCTCCGTACAAAATGGTTGCTGAGCTACCAGAATCGAGAAACGCATAGTTTAACACAGACTTGCTTCAATTTGACATCTTTACTTGAACTGGCACAATTACAAGTGCACAATCTGTACCGGCCCTGGTATCTTCACCAGATTCCAGTGAAACAAGAGCACTGCTGACAGTCTCCTCCCGCTTTACTGCTACACCACTCATATCTGCCTTTTGAGATCTAAATCGCTCTTCCTTCATTGTGCAGGATAGTGCAGTTCTTTCTTTTACAGCTTTGACAGGACATCATTCTTTGCTTAAGTGTCCTCTCATCAAACAGAAAAAACTAAGGCCTTTTGATCTCAGAAACTGGATTTGTGGATTTGTGTGGCTGTGCCTTCACCTGTTGGCAGTCAACCAGTAAATGCTCACCAGCACAAAATACACGAGCTACTGGGAGCATCAGTAGGGTAGGTGTCTTGTCTCTTTACTTTGAATGTTTGTTATTTTAGAGGTTTTTCAGAGTTGCAGTCTGCCACTACAGCTACTGCAGTGAAAAAACTGCTTCCCCTTCTCTTGGACATGAACTGCTGTTTCAAGTCAGCTACTGTTTTGGTTTTTAAAAACATTTTGTTGGACAGGGGATCTTGAATATCTCCATACAACAGATCCTGCAATATTTTGGCCTGTTTTTCCATGAACGTCACAAGGTTACTGAACTGGGCCCTCAGGTGGCTTGTCTGTAAAATATCACATGCTGTAGATCTCCATTTTCCCCTAAGTTTGTAAGGACACAATCAACTTTATGTTGGAGGGAAGATTAAGCTCTTCCATGTTCTGTATGTCTTGCATAGCTGTCACGGTTTTCTTGCGGTGAAAGGAGAGTCGGACCAAACTGCAGCGTGGTAATTTTGATACATGTTTAATAACCGAATAAACACGAACAATACAAAAACAATAAACGTAACATGAAAACCGAAACAGCCTATGCTGGTGCAAACTAACACAGAGACAGGAACAATCACCTACGAAACACTCAAAGAATATGGCTGCCTAAATATGGTTCCCAATCAGAGACAACGATAAACACCTGCCTCTGATTGAGAACCACTCCAGACAGCCATAGACTATGCTAGATACCCCCACTAAGCCACAAACCCAATACCTAACAAAACCCCAAGACAAAACACACCACAATAAACCCATGTCACACCCTGGCCTGACCAAAATAATAAAGAAAACACAAAATACTAAGACCAGGGCGTGACAATAGCGTTACCGCAACCTCTTAGATAGAGTGCATAGCCACCCAGTCCCTTTCCTTCATCCGCTTTGATGTTTGTCCAGTTCCAAACTGTCAGCAGTGGTGACTTTAACAACCTCTTAGCCTTTGGATAGCCTCTTCGGGCTTCCATATGCAGACAACTACGGACCAGATTCTTGGGCTGACCAGAGGTATACTGTTCCAGGTAATAGAGCCTATCCTGGTGACTGCTTGTCTTATGCCATGCTCAAATGAGCATTCTTAAAATAAGTGAGAACAGGATCAAATGCGTCAAGACCCTCATTCACAGTTTTAATGTTTCCTCCATCAACAAGAAGGACTTTTATTTCATTCATTTTGCGTATATACACTCCAAGTTTGCCTCTCCGGGCTGCATAGAGTGAATTGAAATGCTCCTTTGCCCTTTCCAGTACAGTCTCCTTTGGGTTTTCATCCCCTATCCTGGTGATTGCTTGTCTTATCTTCTATGCCATCCTCTTAGGGATAGTGAAACTCAAACTTTCATTAAATCACACATGCAGGGTACTCAATTAAAGCTACACTCGTTGTGACTCCAGCCAACATGTCAGATTTTAAAAATGATTTTCGGCGAAAGCATGAGAAGCTATTATCTGATAGCATGCACCCCCCTGAACCACCTGAACGAGTTGTAAACAAAATAATTAGCGTAGCCGGCGCTACACAAAACGCTGAAATAAAATATAAAACATGCATTACCTTTGACGAGCTTCTTTGTTGGCACTCCAATATGTCCCATAAACATCACAATTGGTCCTTTTTTTCGATTCATTCCGTCCATGTATACCCAAAATGTCCATTTATAAAGCAGGTTTGATCTGGAAAAAAACAGCTTTCCAAAACACAACGTCACTACAAAACATTTCAAAAGTTGCCTATAAACTTTGCCAAAATATTTCACACTACATTTACATTTACATTTAAGTCATTTAGCAGACGCTCTTATCCAGAGCGACTTTTTTAATACAACTTTAGGTATTTTTAAACATGAATAATCGATCAAATTGTAGACGGGGCAATCTGTATTCGATAGAGAAAGTAAACAAAACATGCACCATTTCCCTCTTGCGTAACTATCAACAGTGTAACGTTGTTCCAGGATGTGCCTCTTCTTCGTTTCACCAATGATTAACTTCAACCTAATTCCAAAGACTGGTGACATCCTGTGGAAGTCGTAGGAACTGTAAAATGGGCGCTATCTAATTTCCCTTGGCAAAGACAACCGAGGGTCAGAGGAATTTTTTTAATTTTTTATTCTTAACAGTTTATCCTTGGGGTTTTACCTGCTACATAAGTTCTGTTATAGTCACAGATATGATTGAACCAATTTTAGAAACGTGTTTTCTATCCACACCTACTAATCATATGCATATAATATATTCCTGGCATGAGTAGCAGGAAGTTGAAATTGTGCACGCTATTTATCCAAAAGTGGAAATGCTGCCCCCTATCTCTAGGCAAGTCAGTTAACTTGTGTCATCAAGAACCGCTGTATATTACTACAAAGATTTACATTCATGAAATCACAAGCGCAATATAGGAAAACACAGTTTAGCCTTTTGTTAACCTCTCTGGGATATGTGGGACGGTAGCGTCTACCTCGCAAACAGCCAGTGAAAGTGCAGGGCGCCAAATTCAAAACAACAAAAATCTCATAATGAAAATTGCCCAAGCTTTTCACACCATTTAAAGATTAAAACGTCGTTAATCCAGACATAGTGTCTGATTTCAAAAAGGCTTTACAGCAAAAGCACCACAAACAATTACGTTAGGTCACCTCCAAGTCACAGAAAAACACAGTAATTTTTCCAGTCAAAGAGAAGTCACAAAAAGCACAAATAGAGATAAAATGAATCACTAACCTTTTGATGATCTTCATCAGATGACACTCATAGGACTTCATGTTACACAATACATGTATGTTTTGTTCGCTAAAGTGCATATTTATATAAAAAAAAACTAATTTTACATTGGCGCGTTACATTCAGTAGTTCTAAAACATGCAGTGATTTTGCAGAGAGCCTCATCAATTTACAGAAATACTCATCATAAATGTTGATGAAAATACAAGTGTTATACATGGAATTAGAAATATACTTCTCAATGCAACCGCTGTGTCAGATTTAAAAAAAACTTTACCGAAAAGGCAAACCATGTAATAATGTGAGTACAGCGTTTAGACAACAAAGCAGCCAAAAAGATATCCGCCATATTGTGTAGTCAATATTAGTCAGAAATAGCATTATAAATATTCACTTACCTTTGATGATCTTCATCAGAATGCACTCCCAGGAATCCCAATTCCAAATGTTTGATTTGTTCGATAAAGTTAATCATTTATGTCCAAATAGCTTCTTTTGTTCGGGCGCTTGGTAAACAAATCCAAATGCGCATTCAGGCCCAGCCGAAAGTCGGACGAAAAGTTCAAAAAGTTCCGTTACAGCCTGTCAAATTGTCAAACTAAGTATAGAATCTTTAGGATGTTTTTATCATAAATCTTCAATAATGTTCCAACCGGAGAATTCCTATGTCTGTAGAAAAGCAATGGAAAGAGAACTAACTCTCTCGTGCCCGTGCGTCACGAGCCTCTGGCACTCTGCCAGACACCTGGCTATATCCCCTCTCATTTGCCCCCACTTCACAGTAGACGCCTCAAAAAGTTCTAAAGACTGTTGACATCTAGTGGAAGCCGTAGGAAGTGCAATATGACCCCATTTACACTGTATATTGGAATGGCAAAGAGTTGAAAAACTACAAACCTCAGGTTTTCACCCGCACTCATACTGTTTTTCTGTCCAATACTATGCATATATTAGCATCTGGAACAGAGTAGCAGGCAGTTTACTCTGGACACCTTATTCATCCAAGCTACTGAATACTGCCCCCCCCTGTCACCAAGAAGTTAAACTCTTGTAACTACCCATCCCGGATCCGGGAGCGTAATCATCAACTGTCACTAACTAGCATAACGCAACGGACATAAATATTACTAGAAAATATTCATATTCATGAAATCACAAGTGAAATATAGTGAAACACAGCTTAGCCTTTTTTTAAACACCCTGTCATTTCAGATTTTGAAAATATGTTTTACAGCCAAAGCAAGACAAGCATTTGTGTAAGTTTATCGATAGCCTAGCATAGCATTATGCCTAGCTAGCAGCAGGCAACCTGGTCACGAAAATCAGAGAAGCAATCAATTTAAATCGTTTACCTTTGATGAGCTTCGGATGTTTTCACTCACAAGACTCCCAGTTAGATAGCAAATGTTCCTTTTTTCCAAAAATATTATTTTTGTAGGCGAAATAACTCCGTTAGTTCTTCACGTTTGGCTCAGAATTAAACCGAAATATTGAAAATATTCAAAATTAGCTCCATAATATCGACAGAAACATGGCAAACGTTGTTTATAATCAACCCTCAAGATGTTTTTCAAATATCTATTCGATAAAATATCAACCGGGAAAGAAGGCTTCTTAGTAGGAAAGAGAGAAACAATGGCCGCATTTGTCCTTTACGCACAAAACACTCTGAGAGGCTGCAGCTGACCACTGACGCAATGTTGACGTTCAGGCTCATTTTTCAAAATAAAAGCCTGAAACGATGTATTGTGACACTAGACACATTAGCATTGGCATTGGCATTTCTGTCTTTTCGGTAGATTTTATAACCCTGCATTGCTACCACTGTATCAAAGGTATTATCTAAGTGAGTTTCAGAGATAGCCAGAATATGAATGTCATCTGTTACAAGCAAGTTATTGACTTCATGGACCTTGTTTCTTAGGCCACATATGTTAATAGCACTTTTCTGGGTTGCTTGATTGTTTTTAATGCTTTACTGGGAAGCTTACACGTGGAATTATAGATATACCTCTCCTTAATGCAACCGCTGTGTCAGATTTCAAAAAAACTTTATGGAAAAAGAAATGCATGCAATAATCTGAGACGGAGCTCAATTTAAAAACACCACAGCCGCAAAGATGGCGTCAACATAAACAAGAAATGACATGATAAATATTCCCTTACCTTTGATGAGCTACATCAGAAAGCACTCCAGGAATCCCAGGTCCACAATAAATGTTTGTTTTGTTCGAAAATGTCCGTTATTTATGTCCAAATACGTTCTTTTGTTAGTTAATTCTGGTCAGCGTTATATCTGACAAATACTTCAAAAATTGATATTACCGGTCGAAGAGACATTTCAAACTAAGTACAAAATCAATCATTAGGATGTTTTTAACATTTAGCTTCAATAAAGTTCCAACCGGAGTATTCCTTCTAGTCTTCGTGAGACATGAAACGCAAGTGGGTACCATGAGGAAAAAGAGCAATCACAAAATGGCTGCTTGATGGACAGCTGAAATATTCTGCTCTCATTCACTCCCACAACAACATAGAAGCCTCATTATAATTTCTATTGATGGTTGACATCAAGTGGAACCCCTAGGCAGTGCAACATCATTCATATCTCAAGGGGATTTCATTGGGGACTCTGGTGAATACATACAAAGCCCAGATATCTCACTTCCTGTTTTGATTTCTCCTCAGGATTTTGCTTGTCATATGAGTTCTGTTATACTCACAGACATCATTCAAACAGTTTTGGAAACTTTAGAGTGTTTTCTATCCAACACCAATAATAATTTACATATATTAGCAACTGAGACTGAGGAGTAGGCCGTTTACATTGGGAACCTTATTCATCCAAGCTACTCAATACTGCCCCCCAGCCATAAAACGTTAAGAAGCAGAATGTCAGTATAGAGACAAAGTGGAGTCGCAATTCAACGGAGCAAACACGAGGTGTATGTGGCAGGGTCTACATACAATCACTGACTACAAAGGGAAATATAGCCACGTCGTGGATACCGACATCTTGCTTTGAACAAGCTAAACACCTTTTCGCCTGCTTTGAGAATAACACAGTGCGACCAAGGACTGTGGGCTCTCCACCATGGCCGGCATGAGTAAAACGTTTAAACACGTTAACTCTCGCAAGGCTGCAGGACTAGAGGGCATCCATAGCCATGTCCTCAGAACGTGCACAGACCAGCTAGCTGGTGTGTTTACGGACATATTAAATTTCTCCCTATCCCAGTCTGCAGTCCCCAAATGCTTCAAGATGGCCACCATTGTTCCTGTACCCAAATATGCAAAGGTAACTGAACTAAATGATTAGCACTCACTTCTGTCATCATGAAGTTCTTTGAGAGACTAGTCAAGGATCATATCACCTCCATCCTACCTGTCACCCTAGTACCACTTTAATTTGCTTACCTCCCAAGTAGGTCCACAGACAATACAATCGCCATCACACTACCCTATCTGGACAAGAGGAATACCTATGTATTCCAGGTCCTGGACTTCCTGACGGGCCACCCCCAGGTTGTGAAGGTAGCAAACAACATCTCCACTTCACTGATCCTCAACACTGGGGCCCCACAAAGGTGCGTGCTCAGCCCCCTCCTGTACTCCCTGTTCACCCATGATTGCATGGCCATGTACACCTCCAACTCAATCATCAAGTTTGCAGACGATACAACAGTAGTAGACTTGATTACCAACAACAACGAGACAGCCTACAGGGAGGAGGTGTCACGGCTTCTGCCGAAGTTGGTGCCTCTTCTTGTTCCGGCGGCGTTCGGCGATCGTCATCACCGGCTTTCTAGCTGCCATCGATCCACGTTTCTTTTTCCATTTGTTATGTCTTGATTGTACACCTGGTTCCCATTACATTATTATTATTTCCCTATTTAACCCCCTGGTTCTCATTATGTTTTGTGCGTGAGTGTTTCCTGGTCTTGTGGAAGGGTTTGTTATTCCCTAAGGGAATTTATTTTGGCAGATTTATTTTTCCAAGTAAAGTACGTTGATTTACTCAGTTCTGTGTCCTGCGCCTGACTCCGTCCTCACCTCTGCACAACTGACACTTGACAGAATCACGCACCATTTTATGGAGTCTGCAGGTGCACCCAGTCCTTCGGGCCCACTGTAGGAACGCGTCCAGCGTCCATGGAGCGATGGGAAAGAGGGGTTTTTCCCAAAACCTTCACTCCAACCAAAACCGCTCTCCACCCCTCCGTCAACTGGACCCAGTGGGATTCGGCTCTCGCTCCCGAGCGCATATGATGGGACGGCTGCCGGGTGCGAAGGAGTTCCTGCTCCAGTTAGCGCTCTACCTGGCGACCGTCCACCCGATTCCCTCAGGATACAAGAGCGTGTCCGCCCTCATCTCCTGTCTGTCGGGGAAGGCGCTTGAGTGGGCCAAAGCTGAATGGGGAAGTATAGACGCAGCGTCGGTCCGCTATGACGATTTCACCTGCCGCTTCCGGGCAGTCTTCGATCATCCACCTGAGGGGAGAGCGGTGCGGGAACACTTATTCCATCTCAGACAGGGGATGAGGAGCGCACAGGAATTTGCACTGGACTTCAGGACCCTGGCTGCCAGGGCGGGATGTAATGAGTGGGCCCTGATCGACCATTACCGATGTAGTCTACATGAGGACGTTCATCGGGAGCTGGCCTGCAGGGACACCACCCTTACCCTCGACCAGCTGGTGGATTTATCCATCCGGCTGGATAACCTGTTGGCCACCTGCGGACGTTCGGATCGTGGTCCGTCCATTCCATCTCCCAGCACCTCCGATCCCACACCTATGGAGCTCAGAGGTGCTGCTCTAAGGGTGACCGGAGGGGGGACTGTTTCCTGCACTACCTGTGGTCGCAGAGGACACACTGCTGGTCGGTGCTGGAGAGGTTCCCCAGGAAGTGGAAATGGCAGGCAGGGCACTTGTGGATCATCCCAGGTGAGTAAGCACACAACTCACTCAGAGCTTCCTGTTGCGCACATGTATATATCTATAGAATTTCCTGAGTTTTCCCCACATTCCCAGCATAAGGCGCTAGTAGATTCAGGCGCAGCTGGGAACTTTATTGACCTTTCGTTTGCTCGTATATTAGGGATCCCTATTGTTCCTGTTGTTGTGTCCTTCTGATAGGAGAATTATGTTCTCCAGGTACATAACCCACTTTAATTATATGACTGGTCTGCAAACCATAATTTGTAAGATCCTGGTCAAATGTAACAGACAGAGGCCCAGCTAAATAGTCAAAAAGGTTTATTCGCAGGAACGTTCTGGCGTGCACTGTACAAAGCAACTCATTTTATACTTCTCACACCCACACATTCACACAACCATACGCACACACATACACACAAACAGACGCACACAATGTTCTGCTACGCACACACTGTCTGTCTCACCCAGCCGACAGAGATTAGTGACCTTGTCCTTGAGACGTACTCCCCGTTCTCTCCCAAATCTCTAGTCAGGTCGGCACCAAGCTCAAACAGTCTGTGTTTAAAATACCATAAAGTCATTGTTTTACCCTAATTCTGACTAGGACTACACATTTATTGACTATGATTTTATACATTCTAATCAATTCCAATTCCATATGTTTCAGGGCGGAATATTCTAATCATTCAATTAACAGATTATTCACACCGACACATCAATTGTATACAAGAATAATCCTGACCAATACATTGCTTATCATATCCTTATCATATCCTGCCATACATTTACATATGTTATACAGTGACAGGGTGGAATCCTGTTAGTTACTGCCTAAACATTAACTGCAAAAAATGACACGTCTATTTTTATTAATATTGTCAATGTCAAGCAAATCAATCTCACAAAACCAATATGTGTATTTTCATTCCTTATCCATCAATGACAGTTATAAGCCTACATTAGGCATCCTAACACTTCCTGTTAGAGTTTTATTATTATTATTATTACAATCTTCATTAAAAAAAAACGTCTTAACCCTCAAAAATAGTCTCATCCAACATTAGCTCCTCGTAGTTAAAAGAAACGGAGCCATCTCCTAGGCCTGTAGTCCCGTATTCGCCATCACACAGGCCGGAGCTCGAAATCGGTCCGTACCTCACCATCTGTTGCGTCATTGACCTCTCCAGAGTCCTGATAAGCAAACAACATCCAAAACACTCATACAGGTGAAGGTTGCCCACAACACTGATTGACATTTTTCCATTTCCAAACATACTATTAAACCAATAGAGCTTCATCTACCCCAGCGATCTCTGCCAATTCGTGAGCTAATGTGGTTAAACCAGCCAGGGCCTCGGTCACTGATCCGTCTGGAGCTGTGTTATCGGGGATGAAAAACAGCATTCTGCTCCGAATATGACACCCACCACCCTTTTCAGCCAGTAACATATCCAATGCTATCCTATGTAAACTCTATTGTCAAAAGATCCCGAGGGAGCACTCCTTCTCTCTCTTCTACCTGGTTCTAGGTCCTCGTGTTTGATATGGGGGAAGAGCATGCCTAACGGCACTAGTGCACAACTACCGGTCCAATTGGTAGGCAGGTCAGGCCATAGCCTCACCCCTCCACAAACCACCAGACATCCGCTCTAGGCCTTTTCATCTGCCAAGGAGTCAGAGACCAACATTAAATCCCATTCAGTCACCGTCCCTTTAAAATAAAATTACTCAACCTGCAATCCACTTTGTGGACCTGTCTTGTTTCCACGTAATGGAAACATTACAATGTTAGTATATCTTAACTTCCTGTTCAATTGCACTGCTGTTACCTAAACAATCAAACCAAATCAATAAGCGGGAACTATTACAAAACTTTTACGATTCAACTATTCAGACCTCCCTCTCTTACAGCCACATATAGCCCAGTGAGCGCCACCAACCAGTGATGCCCACCTAGCAATTTTGGTGCTAGTTTTAGCATCTTTTCAGACTACACTGACAAATGTAGCTACTTTTAAAAATGTATTTGGAACTTTTAGCAACTTTTGAAAAGTGACTCAAAGCTATAATGCACGCATTTTCCCTCTAAATGACACCAACTATTTTCTCTGTCACAACATTGCCTGGCTGCAAATGTGCCTTGTGAGTGACGTCAGCAGCAGGCGCTCAGCCCGTGCCCAGGCAGCAGCAATTTCAGCGAATTGCACATTATTGTTGGTTCGACAAGCCAAACCCAATGAATATAGTTGGTCACAAATGTTTGATCTTGAACAGAACTTACATCAATCAACATCTCTCAATCAGAATTGTACTGCCAGAAAAATCCAGAAAAGAGTGGGAGCCTGTACCTGAACAACTGTCAAAAGAATTTGAGTAACGCTAGTGTGTATTCTACGTAATGACGCAGTTTCACGTTATCACACAATGATATCACAACGTCATTTACCAATAAATCAACCTGCCTCCAGCAACTTACCCTGAAATGTAGTAGGCAACACTGCAACCAACTCTCTTATTCCTGCCTCTAGGCAAAGATATACCCCCTACTCAAACTGAGTACTGCTTTAATGATATTGTAAGAGTAAAACCAAACTTTCCAACTACCATGTACTTTATTAAATTTATAACGTATGTCAGTCAATCCATAAGAATAAAAACATTTCAATGGGCACAACTCTATCGTAATTATCTCTCCATTATTTAGGTAACTGTCTCTTCTATGATTCAGTAATTTAAATACGACTCCAGTCTCAATACATTATTCCACCAGATCATTTGGGCAACACAAGGTATTCCATCGACATCGCCTCGCTATTATTTTGAATGAATTAATCCTTCAATTTAACCTAAAGCTATTAAAACTTTCAGTTTATATCTTAAACAAACACTAACAACCATATATCTCCCGGCAAAATATATCAATATTTGAATTACAATCGGAATTAATTTTAGTCTAGTGGTGCCCAGGCTGAGATGCGAACCCGAGTCTCCCGCGTTGTAGGCATGCACTATCGAGACCATTCGCAGAAAATAGCCCTAATTTAAAGGTCCAAGCATTTCCCCAGCTAGGATTCTCCTTACTCTCTCTCCCTCATTGTCTCTACCTCTCTCTTTTTCCCTGTCTGTCACCTTATCTTCTCTTTTCCTTTCCTCTCTTGACTCTTGACCCCTTTTCTCGACTTTTTCCCTTTCTTTTTAAAATCTTTCCTGCTCTTTCCCCAAGAGTAGCAATAAATATTTGACTCCTGTCTGTCTGCTCTCTATCTACAGCCCACTGTAAAACCACCGCTGCCCCCTGACCTGGGGTCCCGTCTCCTTTTACAGCCGCCCAATCCTTTTTCTGTCTCTTCTTCTTCTATGTGTATGCGCTTTTTACCGTTATCCAAATACTATAGTTGTTATCCTGCACAATCTATGTGTGTGTCTTTTTTCGTGGTATGGTCAAATGTATTTTGCGCACCTCCGGTAGATCTTATCTCCCTTCCTACTAATATACTTTAGATCAATTACTTCAACCAGTTTTACTTTTAGGTCTTACTGTTAGATCTTAGTATGTTAGATCAGCTAATGTATATTGGCCAATTTAACGTTTACGTCTCAACATTAGATAGTTTCCATTGGTAGTGCGTGCAGATACCTTTGTGCCATTCCGGAAAATCTATGTATTTCTAATTCTGATTAACTTGTTATGACAACTACCAGTGAAAATAGAGGGTGCCAAATTCAAACCACAGAAATCTCATAATTACAATTCCTAAAACATACATGTGTTTTATATAATTTTAAAGTTAATCTTGTTGTTAATCCCACCAAAGTGTCAGATGTCAAATATGCTTTTCAGCAAAAGCACTACAAACGATTATGTTAGGTCTCCACCAAACCACAATAAGCACAGCCAATTTCCAGTGAAATTATACATTTACATTTAAGTCATTTAGCAGACGCTCTTATCCAGAGCGACTTACAAATTGGTGCGTTCACCTTAAGACATCCAGTGGAACAGCCACTTTACAATAGTGCATCTAAATCTTTTAAGGGGGGTGAGAAGGATTACTTTATCCTATCCTAGGTATTCCTGAAAGAGGTGGGGTTTCAGGTGTCTCCGAAAGGTGGTGATTGACTCCGCTGTCCTGGCGTCGTGAGGGAGTTTGTTCCACCATTGGGGGGCCAGAGCAGCGAACAGTTTTGACTGGGCTGCGCGGGAACTGTACTTCCTCAGTGGTAGGGAGGCGAGCAGGCCAGAGGTGGATGAACGCAGTGCCCTTGTTTGGGTGTAGGGCCTGATCAGAGCCTGGAGGTACTGAGGTGCCGTTCCCCTCACAGCTCCGTAGGCAAGCACCATGGTCTTGTAGCGGATGCGAGCTTCAACTGGAAGCCAGTGGAGAGAGCGGAGGAGCGGGGGTAGGGGTTTAATGGCACAGGCAGGGAGCCCAGCCAACAGCGAGTTGCAGTAATCCAGACGGGAGATGACAAGTGCCTGGATTAGGACCTGTGCTGCTTCCTGTGTGAGGCAGGGTCGTACTCTGCGGATGTTGTAGAGCATGAACCTACATCCGCAGAGTACGACTTATAGCATTCACAAAAATCAGAAATAGAGATTAAATGTATCACTATCCTTGAATCAACAGATGACACTCATAGGACTTCATGTTACACAATACATGCAAGTTTTGTTTCATAAAGTTCATATTAATATAAAAAAATCTGAGTTTACATTGGCGTATTAGATTCACTAAATCCAAAAACATCAAGTGATTTTGCATAGCCACATCGTTTCAACAGAAATACTCATCATAAATGTAGATGATAATAAAAGTTATACACGTGGAATTATAGATATACAGTGGGGCAAAAAAGTATTTAGTCAGCCACCAATTGTGCAAGTTCCCCCACTTAAAAAGATGAGGCCTGTAATTTTCATCATAGGTACACTTCAACTATGACAGACAAAATGAGAAAAAAAATCCAGAAAATCACATTGTAGGATTTTTTTAATGAATTTATTTGCAAAATATGGTGGAAAATAAGTATTTGGTCAATAACAAAAGTTTCTCAATACTTTGTTACATACCCTTTGTTGGCAATCACAGAGGTCAAACGTTTTCTGTAAGTCTTCACAATGTTTTCACACACTGTTGCTGGTATTTTGGCCCATTCCTCCATGCAGATCTCCTCTAGAGCAGTGATGTTTTGGGGCTGTTGCTGGGCAACACGGACTTTCAACTCCCTCCAAAGATTTTCTACGGGGTTGAGATCTGGAGACTGGCTAGGCCACTCCAGGACCTCGAAATGCTTCTTACGAAGCCACTCCTTCGTTGCCCGGGCGGTGTGTTTGGGATCATTGTCATGCTGAAAGACCCAGCCACGTTTCATCTTCAATGCCCTTGTTGATGGAAGGAGGTTTTCACTCAAAATCTCACGATACTTGGCCCCATTCATTCTTTCCTTTAAACGGATCAGTCGTCCTAATCCCTTTGCAGAAAAACAATCCCAAAGCATGATGTTTCCACCCCCATGCTTCACAGTAGGTATGGTGTTCTTTGGATGCAACTCAGCATTTTTGTCCTCCAAACACGACGGGTTGAGTTTTTAACAAAAAGTTATATTTTGGTTTCATCTGACCATATGACATTCTCCCAATCTTCTTCTGGATCATCCAAATGCTGTCTAGCAAACTTCAGACGGGCCTGGACATGTACTGGCTTAAGCAGGGGGACACGTCTGGCACTGCAGGATTTGAGTCCTTGGCGGCGTAGTGTGTTACTGATGGTAGGCTTTGTTACTTTGCTCCCAGCTCTCTGCAGGTCATTCACTAGGTCCCCCCGTGTGGTTCTGGGATTTTTGCTCACCGTTCTTGTGATCATTTTGACCCCACGGGGTGAGATCTTGCGTGGAGCCCCAGATCGAGGGAGATTATCAGTGGTCTTGTATGTCTTCCATTTCCTAATAATTGCTCCCACAGTTGATTTCTTCAAAACAAGCTGCTTACCTATTGCAGATTCAGTCTTCCCAGCCCGGTGCAGGTCTACAATTTTCTTTCTGGTGTCCTTTGACAGCTCTTTGGTCTTGGCCATAGTGAAGTTTGGAGTGTGACTGTTTGAGGTTGTGGACAGGTGTCTTTTATACTGATAAACATGTTCAAACAGGTGCCATTAACAAAAGGCTAAGCTGTGTTTGAATATATTTCACTTGTGATTTCATGAATATGAACATTTTCTAGTAAGATTTTTTGTCCGTTGTGTTATGCTACTTAGTGTCAGTTGATGACAATTCTCCCGGATCCAGGATGGGTAGTTACAAGATTAACCTCTCAGGGAAAGCCAGGGAAAATGCAGAGCGCCAAATTCAAATAAATCATGCACGCAAGATGGCAAATTAAAGCTACACTTGTTGTGAATCCAGCCAACATGTCAGATTTTAAAAAGGATTTTCGGCGAAAAAAAAATGCTACTATCTGAGGATAGCACCTCCGTAAAAAAGAGAGAGAAACCATATTTCAACCCAACGCAGAAATAAAAAATATAATTCATGCCTTACCTTTGACGAGCTTCTTTTGTTGGCACTCCAATATGTCCCATAAATGTCCCATCACAAATGGTCCTTTTGTTAGATTAATTCCGTCAATATATATCCAAAATGTCCATTTATTTGTCACGTTTGATCCAGAAAAACACAGGTTCCAACATGCGCAACGTGACTACAAAATATCTCAAGTTACCTATAAACTCTGCCAAAACATTTCAAACAAATTTTTGTAATACAATTTTAGGTATTTTTTACGTATATAATCGATCAAATTGAAGAGGGGATGATCTGTGTTCAATACAGGAAGAAAACAATTTATAGCTAGCCTTCTGGCCACGCGCCTCTATCTAACAGTACACTTCAAGTGACCCCCGTTCAAGATGGCCGTACTTCTTCATTACACAAAGGAATAACCTCAATCTATTTCTAAAGACTGTTGACATCCAGTGGAAGCGATAGGAACTGCAAGGAGGTCCCTTAGAAATCTGGATTCCCAATGAAATCACATTGAAAAGAGTGACCTAAAAAAAAATCTGAATGGTTTGTCTTCGGGGTTTCTAGACAGCCACAAACCCAGGACAATCCACGGTCCCAGCCATAACGCAGCCTACGTTCAAGCCCTCAAGAAAACTCTGCTGGCTTTCTATGCAGCAAGCTGCAACACCAAATAGCTCCTCAGACCCATCCTTGGTTGGCAAGATCACTGGACAGAGACCATCAGTCCCAGCAACTGATGTTAAATGCATCGGGCGATCCAGGCTAAAAAGTTAGTTAGCTACTAAGAACTTTACAATAAACTTTCAAAACAACAAACCTTTTCAAAACAACAAAACCGAGCTCTTGCTCATTTCGCTTTCAACCAGAATGTGACTGTTTAGTCACGATAATTAGGCTTCTCAGCTCTGCTGCTGATGGTCATTAGTAGCCTACCAAATTTGCTCACCGCCTGGTACTCAGCACTCTTTTGTCCCGCTAATCACTCTGACATCAATGCAAATGTAATTGAAAATCGAATCAAACACTTCATGAGAGACCATGAGCTCATGCTGAGCAACATTTCTATAGGCAAAGCAAAAAATACATTTTCAAGTTCATAACTGTGCACTCTCCTCAAACAGTAGCATGATATTCTTCCACTATAACAACTACTGTAAATTGGACAGTGCAGTTAGATGAACAAGAATTGAAGCCTTCTGCCCATATCAGATATGTCTATGTCCTGGAAACTTCTGTCGTTACTTACAACCTCATGCTAATCACATTAGCCTACGTTAGCTTAGAGGCTAAGCAATTGCGTGAGAAAACCGAGTGATGACCTTCATTAAAAAGAGGAGGAGCCCATTGTCGTGAAGTGACTCTCATTAAGGTGATGACTGTTATTTATCGAATTAACTAAATATGTTTAATTGTTACCTGATTAAATCAATCAGGTAACAACTCACTCATTGGGAATTTGGGGCACCATGGACAAAGTTATGTATAGAGTTACCATCTCCCGAAATAAACTTCAAAGATATGTTATACAGTTGAAGTCGGAAGTTTACATACGCTTAGGTTGGAGTCATTAAAACTTGTTTTTCAAATTTCTTGTTAATTAACAAACTACAGTTTTGGCAAGTCGGTTAGGACATCTACTTTGTGCATGACAGAAGTAATTTTTCCAACAATTGTTTACAGACAGATTATTTCACTTAGAACTCACTGTATCACAATTCCAGTGGGTCAGAAGTTTACATACACTAAGTTGACTGTGCCTTTATACAGCATGGAAATTTCCAGAAAATTATGTCATGGCTTTAGAAGCTTCTGAAAGTCTAATTGACATAATTTGAGTCAATTGGAGGTGTACCTGTGGATGTATTTCAAGGCCTACCTTCAAACTCAGTGCCTCTTTGCTTGACATCATGGGAAAATCAAAAGAAATCAGCCAAGACCTCAAAAAACAAATATAGACCTCCACAAGTCTGGGTCGTTGTTGGGAGCAATTTCCAAATGCCTGAAGCTACCATGTTCATCTTTACAAACAATAGTACGTAAGTATAAACACCATGGGACCACGCAGCCATCATACCGCTCAGGAAGGAGACCTAGAGATTAACGTACTTTGGTGCGAAAAGTGCAAATCAATCCCAGAACAGCAAAGGACCTTGTGAAGAGGCTGGAGGAAACCGGTTCAAACGTGTATATATATACACAGTGAAACGAGTCGTATATCGACATAACCTGAAAGTCCGGTCAGCAAAGAAGAAGCCACTGCTCCAAAACCGCCATAAAAAAGCCAGACTACGGTTTGCAACTGCACACGGGGACAAAGAACGTACTTTTTGGAGATATGTCTTATGGTCTGATGAAACAAAAATGGAACTGTTTGGCCATAATGACCATCGTTGTGTTTGGAGAAAAAAGGGGAGGCTTGCAAATCGAAGGACACCATTCCACCGTGAAGCACAGGGGTGGCAGCATCATGTTGTGGGGGTGCTTTGCTGCAGGAGGGACTGGTGCACTTCACAAAATAGATGTCATCATGAGGTGGGGAAATTATGTGGATATATTGAAGCAATATATCAAGACATCAGTCAGGAAGTCAAAGCTTGGTCGCAAATGGGTCTTCCTAATGGACAATGACCCCAAGCATACTTCCAAAGTTGTAGCAAAATGGCTTAAGGACAACAAAATCAAGGTACTGGAGTGGCCATCACAAAGCCCTGACCTCAATCCCATAGAAAATGTGTGGTCAGAAATGAAAAAGTGAGGCCTACAAACCTGACCCAGTTACACCAGCTCATGAGGAATGGGCCAAAATGCCCCCTTATTGTGGGAAGCTTCTGAAAGGCTACTCAAAACGTTTGACCCATGTTAAACCATTTTAAGGCAATGCTACCAAATACTAATTGAGTGCATGTAAACTTCTGACCCACTGGGAATGTGATGAAAGACATAAAAGCGGAAATAAATCTTTCTCTTAACTATTATTCTGACATTTCACACTCTTAAAATAAAAGGTGTGATCCTAACTGACCTAATACACATAGTTTTTACTAGGATTACATGCCAGGAATTGTGAAAAACTGAGTTTAAATGTATTTGGCTAAGGTGTATGTGAACTTTCAACCACAACTGTAGGTGTTCCATTTGTCCAGGGGTGAAAGGACAGCGTGGAGTGCAATAGAGCATCATCTGTGGACAGCTGGGGCGGTATGCAAATTGGAGTGGGTCTAGGGTTTCTTGGATAATGGGGTTGATGTGAGCCATGACCAGCCTTTCAAAGCACTTCATGGCTACAGATGTGAGTGCTACAGGTCAGTAGTAATTCAGGCAGGTTACCTTGGTGTTCTTGGGCACAGGGACTATGGTGGTCTCCTTGAAACATGTTGGTATTGCAGATTCAGACAGGTTGAAAATGTCAGTGAAGACACTTGCCAGTTGGTCAGCGCGTGCCCGAATACACATCCTGGTAATCCGTCTGTCCCTGTGGCCTTGTGAATGTTGACCTTTTTAAAGGTCTTACTCACTACGGCTGCAGAGAGCGTGATCATGCAGTCATCCGGAACAGCTGATGCACTCATGCATGTTTCAGTGTTACATGCCTCGAAGCGAGCATAGAAGTAATTTAGCTCGTCTGGTAGGCTCGTGTCACTAGACAGCTCTCAGCTGTGCTTCCCTTTGTTGTCTGTAAAAGTTTGCAAGCCCTGCCACATCCGACTGGCATTGGAGGCGGTGTAGCACATTTCGATCTTAGTCATGTATTGATGCTTTGCCTGTTTGATGGTTTGTAGGTGGCCATTGCAGAATTTCCATATCTATCCTTTTGCGGATGTTGCCTGTAATCCATGGCTTCTTGTTGGAACTATTCAAGCAGAAAATTTCATTCAAATGTTGATTTGGTTGCATTGACATCCAAACACAATTCAATATCCAGTTTAGATTCACGTCTCCATTTCAACCAAAAATCTAAGTTAAAGAATAGGACTAAATTGAATGTCCTCAAACTTTAAATTAACTTTAAATTTGATCTGATTTAGTCCTATTTTTTATCTCGATTTTTTTCATTGAGATGGAGATCTGAATCCGACATGTTAATGATTAACTTGAAGATCACATTTTAAATCAACCAAAGCTTGAAACCATAGGCCTATATGTATTGTTTATTTCTTGTTTAAAAGTGCCTTTAGAGGCCATGCAATTCAATACTCATCGTGAAAATAATTCATAGTAACAAAAGAAACAGAGGGACTAATAGTACAGACAGATAGCAATAAAAACTGTACAATTGAGGCACAATTTTGGAAAACCAAAAGAAATGGAGGAACTTATTCAAGAAAGATCAAGTGTGATATATTATAAAAAATAAAGTGAACTGGATGGAATATGGGGAAAAATCACCAAATAATGTTTTAAAACTTAAACAGAAATGCGACCAAAAATATTTTACTGAAACTTGTTACAAATGACGGCGTCATCCATGATTCACCAAACTATATTTTGAAAGAGGAAGCAAAGTATATGTTTTCGTTTCAGTCTCCTCCATCTCCACTAACCGAAATTAATTGTAAGGATTTTTTTATTTGATTAATAATGTAAAATTAACAGTACAGAAAGTCTCATGTGAAGGTACCTCTTGATTCAATTAAAGCGTTTATGTCCGGGAAAACTCCAGGGCTGGATGGCATACCATTTGAGGTATATCAATCCTTTTTTGATGTACTCAGAGGAGTGTAATTAGCATGTTTTAACCACTCCTATAAAAATGGTAGATATAAATATCCAGTCCTTTAAAAAAAATTGGAGGCTCCTTACACATCACTGTTGTGATGGAAAAATTCTAGCAAAATGGATAGAGCATGGATTTAAAAAGGTATTCTCTATTATTAATCCTAATCAGACAGTTTTGTTTTAGATGTATTGGAGACAAGTACTGGAAACAATATAACAATATGAAAAATCAGGGAAACCAGGCCTGGTATTCACTGGAATTTATATATAAATGCCTGGAATATTTCAATACTGGAGAATATCTTACACAATGGGTTAAAGTTATGTATGGTAACCCTAGGTGTAAAATAGTAAATGGCTACTTCTCAGAATGTATTAAGCTGTCAAGAGTTAAACAAGGTTGTCTACTTTTGTCATATCTTCAATATATTTTATATAAAGTTAGCAAATATAGAAAAATCACCATGATTAACTCTTTAGTCATATCCCAGTTTACCATTTTGCTTATTTTTTAAAATTGTATTTAACCTTTATTTGCCCAGGTGTGCCAGTTGAGAACAAGTTCTCAATTACAACTGCGACCTGGCCGAGATAAAGCAAAGCAGTGCGACAAAAACAACACAGAGTTACACATGGGCGCCATCTGCTGGACGTGCCAGGTCTTGACGGTCTCTCCGCTTAGGACTAATTGAGGCTGATTGGGGAGTTGGTGAGTAATCAAGGGCTGATTGCTCACCAGCTGTACAAGCCCTATAAAGCTGCCAGAAGGGCAGCACACAAGGGAGGACTGGGGGAAGTAAGGTGACTCATGGGGAGACCTATCCTTTTCTTTTGATTTATTTCTTAATAAACACCCTTGAAACAGAGCTAATCATACTCTGTCTGTGTCTGATATGTGTAAACGTCTTGACAAAAAACCCTGGTCTGCCACACTGTATCCAAATGAAGTAAGGAGGTAAGGCAATATATAGGCCAATAGTGGCGAAATAGTTACAATTGAACAATTTACACTGGAGTGATATATGGGCAGATGAGTATGTGCAAGTAGAAATACTGGTGTGCAAAAGAGCAGAAAAACCACATAAAAAATAAGGTTGGTTGGATGGGCTATTTACAGAAGGGCTGTGTACAGCTGAAGCGATCGGTAAGCTGCTCTGACAGCAGATGCTTAAAGTTAGTGAGGGAGACATGTCTCCAACTTCAGTGATAATTTTTTTTTTTTTTTTACAATTCCTTCCAGTCAGTGGCAGCAGAGAACTGGAAGGAAATGTGGCCAAAGGTGTTGGCATTGGAGATGACCAGTGAAATATACCTGCTGGAGCGCATGCTATGGGTAGGTGTTACTGTGATAGACTGCATCTGATTTGCTGAGTAGAGCGTTGGAAGCTATTTTGTAAATGACATCACCGAAGTCAAGGATCGGTAGGGTAGTCAGTTTTACGAGGATATGTTTGGCAGCATGCGTGAAGGAGGCTTTGTTGCGAAATAGGAGGCCGATCCTAGATGTAATATTTAATTGGAGATGTTTAATGTGAGTCTGGAAGGAGAATTTGCAGTCTAGCCAGACATCTAGGTATTTATAGTTGTCCACATATTCTAAGTCAGGACCGCCCAGATTAGTGATGCTAGTCGGACAGGTGGGTGCGGTTAGTGATCGGTTGAAGAGCATGCATGTCGTTTTACTAGCAGTTGGAGGCCACGGAAAGAGTGTTTTATGGCGTTGAAGCTCATTTGGAGGTTAACAGTTTCCAAAGAAGGGCCAGATGTATACAGAAGGGTGTCCTCTGCGTAGAGGTAGATCAAAGAATCACCCATAGCAAGAGCGACATCATTGATGTATGCAGAGAAATGAGTCGGCCCGAGAATTGAACCCTGTGGTACCCCCATAGAGACTGCCAGAGGTCCGGACAACAGGCCCTCTGATTTGACACACTGAACTCTATCTGAGAAGTAGTTAGAGAACCAGGAGAGGCAATCATTAGAGAAACCAAGGCTGTTGAGTCTGCCGATAAGAATACGGTGAGTGACAGAGTCGAAAGCCTTGGCCAGGTCGATGAAAACTGCTGCACAGTACTGTCTTTTATCGATGGCGGTTATGATATCGTTTAGGACCTTGAGCGTGGCTGAGGTGCACCTGTGACCAGCTCGGAAACCAGATTGCATAGCGGAGAAGATGCGGTGGGATTCGAAATGGTCAGTGATCTGTTTGTTAACATGGCTTTCGAAGACTTTAGAAAGGCAGGGCAGGATGGATATAGGTCTGTACAGTTTGGGTCAAGAGTGTCTCCCCCTTTGAAGAGGGGGATGACCGCGGCTGCTTTCCAATCTTTAGAAATCTCAGACGGTAGAGAGGTTGAACAGACTAGTAGTAGGGGTTGCAACAATGGCGGCAGTTCATTTCGGAAGATGGGTAAATTTTCATTGAATCATATGGCTCATTCATCACAAAGCCCACTGATATTGCAAACTACTTTAAATGACTTTTTCATTGGCAAAATAAGCAAACTTAGGGATAACATGCCAGCAACAAACACTGACATCCAAGTATATCGGACCAAATTATGAAAGACCAGAATTGTATGATTGTTGTCTGTCAGACCCTGGTGGCTTGTCATTGTTGATAATCTACATGGGAAAATTATTGCAGATAATAGCAGATGACATTGCCACATCTTCAATTTAAGCCTACTTAACGATAGTAGAGACATTTCTTTACTGCCAATACTGTGCTTCTGAGAAAGGATGGTTAACCTCTTCCACACTCATTCCCCGGAGCTGGTCTTGGCACGTAGTCAAGGACATGGGAAAGAGGTAAAGAAGAACAGATAGACCTGTATTGTTTCCATTTCTCTTTGCTTCTGGGTAACCTGGAATAAGACAAAGAACCTCTGAGAAGTGCCCAACCTGTTCTTTTATTATCTTCCAAGGGCACAGCTGTGAGGTGATAGAAGAGAACAGAGGCTAGCTTGGTGGGGAAGCGAGTAAATGGAACTGTCATTAACACTTGTTTGTCCACTACGACCTCACGCACCCGATACACCTGGCAACAAGAAGAAAACAAGGAAGCTTATGTTACCTTGATCTGCTGGAACCAACCATGACGAAGCAGTTCTTGGGTTTCTATATAAACCCCTTTTGTCTCAGTCTATTCACTCCGTGTGCATGCAGTGACCTTGCTCCCTTATTAATAAGTGAACATAGATTTAGTTTCACTCTTACTTGTGTGAAACGTTTGGCTCTCATTTGATAATACAGAATTAACCACAGCAACAGTGGACCTCTGACCAAGGACCTTCTCCCCCGATTGCTCAGTTTGGTCAGGCAGCCAGCTCCACGAAGATTTTGTGGTTCCATTTAGATTTTATTTGACCTTTTATTTAACTAGGCAAGTCAGTTAAGAACAAATTCTTATTTTAAGTGACGGAACAGTGGGTTAACTGCCTTGTTCAGGGGCGGAATGACATTTTTAACTTTAACTCAGCTCAAGGATTCGATCTTGCAACCTTTCGGTTACTAGTCCAATGCTCAAACCAATAGGCTACTTGCCACCCCATGATGGAGGCCACTGTGTTCTTGGGGACCTTCAATGGTGCAGAATATTTTTGTACCCTTCCCTAGAGCTATACCTCGACACTATCCTGTCTCTGAGCTCTACGGACAATTTCTTCGACCTGGTGGCTTGGTTTTTGCTCTGACATGCACTGTCAACTGTGAGACCTTCTATAGACAGGTGTGTGACTTTCCAAATCATGTCCAATCAATTGAATTTCCCACAGGTGGAGACCAATCCAGTTGTAGAAACAGCTCAAGGATGATCAGGATGCACCTGAGTTCAATTTCGAGTCTCATAGCAAAGGCCCTGAATACTTATCTAAATAAGGTATTTTTTGAATGCACTGTATATAATGAATAAACATTTTGGGGTCAGAAATGATTAAATATTAAAGCATTAGACCAAACTAAAGTCACATCTGAACTGGTTCTCTAGCAGATTAGTAAGAACATCTCACCCCATGTTCAATTATGGCCTTTTTCCCTTTATTCAGATTACAACCTGACTTTCAGTTAATCCCCAAAATAACCACTATTTTGAAACAAGCCATAGAAAGTTGGTTGCAATTTCAGTTTAATCCAACAGAAGAGACAGAACAAATATTACAACAAATATGTTGGTTAAACTCCAATATACACATTTGTCAAAGTATAATCTTTGTAAATTAGATCATCAATAGGAGTGGTGGAGTACAGCTAACAAAAATAGATGGAAATGTTTGCTCAACTCAAAATTATAGCCAAGTAATTGCAGCATTACTGTAAAAATAGAAGAGGCAATTGGAATAGGGAGAAAGTAAGGATCTTATCTGTTGGCCCTGCATTAAACACCGAAATGTGTTAAAGAACATTGTGATAAATAAAAAAGTATACCAGTTCCATTTAAGGACCAAAAATTGACAGCTGTGCCATATTGATTGCAAAATAGTTGGGAAGATATTTTCGATGTACCGATTCCATGAAACATGGTTTATGAACTGATACACAAAACAAAGCCGGATTCAAAACAATGGGTGAATGGAAAAAAAATAAGATGTCTGTCGGTCCTGGATAAAGCGCAACTACCAACCCATGTGAAGCTTGGTTATGTAAGGTATGCTCTAAGAGCTTTTGTCCCCAAATCCCTGCAGTCTAATAATTGTAAAGGTTTTGGCCAAGTGTGTGCAGGCTGACACACTACACTGAAGAACGGTGCATAGAATCTGGCAATGGTGTTGCAATTGTTATGGTATTGTAATTGTTCCTGGAGTGAGATGGCAAAAGTTAGTCTTTTTGGGACATGATGATTTTGCAGGTTCCCCTTGAGCCTGTGAAAGGATCAGATTTGTTATATTTTTTTAACAGAACGGTTGTTAGATTTAGTTTAGTAATTTTTGGGGGGTAGTTTGTTACATTTTTTGTGAATTCCATCCCTCACAGTAGGTGGTTGGATGAACATTAAATTGTGCGATCGCCAATATACCATAGAAGAAGAATCAGTCTGGTAAGACGAGTTTGAAGTTGAGGGGCTTAGCATGTCTCTAAGGCTTAAAATAGATTTTGGCTTGGTAAACCTTAATATTTTCAGAAGGAGTTGGGTAATTGGTTAAGGGAGAAGGATTGAAGGAGAAAGAGAGAGGATGTTGAAAAGACTAAGGGAGGCAGAGGATGGGTTTGAATCTGTTGAAAATAATAATAACAATCGAGAGCTTACGTCGAGAAAGATTGGTGTCAAGTTAATACAGAATGAGCCGGATAACAGTTTGAGTTCTCGAGGTCAAATGGAATGGGTAGAAGGTGTTGTGAGGAGCTTGGACCCTGAGCCTTGCATTGATGGACATGGTTATGATAAAGATACGATTGGTCCAGTGGAAGTGAGATTTTTGAAGAGGGTGGAACCAGGCCTTTTGGCTTATCCATGGTTGGCTGGAAAATATGGTGGGTGCTGTAGAATTGGTAAAGGCAACCCGAAGTGTAATTGTGAGGTTTGCTTGTGTTTCTTCAAATCAGAGGAAGCGGGCGCTTCGTGAGACGCAACTTTGAAAACACCTGTATCTTGCTTTGCTCTTAGTTACAGGGCACCATTGAAGGGAGTGATTTCTGGGTTAGCGTTAAGTATGGAAGTGTAGGAATTTAAGTTGAAGATTTCTGGTGTTTGTGCCCGCCGTTTGATGTGACACAGATCCAGTGGGGAGCGTGGTGAAAGAGGTGGCAGACTCTGTTCTTTAAGCTTTGATTCATTCCTTACCTGACAAAGTAATGTTAGGATATAGGAGTTATGCTGTTAGAGATTTTGTAAAATTATAAATTGTAAAAAAATATCTTATTAAGCAAACCAGATATCCTCGTAAAAAAAATACTGTATGGATAGCCAGGGGCACGCTCCAACATTAAGCTATAATTTACAAACGAAGCATGTGTCTGGCAGATCAGAGGCAGTAGAGATGTTCTCTTGATAAGTGTGTGAATTGGACCATTTTCCTGTCCTGCTAAGCATTCAGAATGTAACAAGTACTTTTGGGTGACAGGGAAAATGTATGGAGTAAAAAGTACATTATTTCCTGGTGTTAGTTGGCTGTACTGGCTAAAGAACGTTCATGACAGAAAAATGCAGGCAGAGAGACTTTACAGGCTAGTACTAGTATCATGATATTGGTGTAGGGTTATGTTACCACCTGATAGCATTTGATTCATGAGCTAGCTTTCTGCCTAGCTATGTTTAAATATATATTTGTTTTTACAATCACTAGGAGCCATTTCTCAATACTTAGGTCACTTTTTCAAAACTCTTCACAGTGAGCACAACTAAACTGTGAATAATTTGATTGCTTTGGCACAAAATGCATTCAATTACTACATCTTTCAAATGTCATATTCTTTTCTCACTCAGACACAACCACCACCAAATTTCTATGTACCTACAGGCCAATTTTGACATACTAAATACTCTTTTCAAAACTGTTAAATTAAGTACAAAACCTAACGTAACACAAACATGAATAAGACCGCAATTTGCTACGTTTCTACAGTAATAGCGTATTGAAATATATTCAAAATCTAAAAAATTAAATACTATCAAAACAATTAGACCAACCACAGCTGATTCCCATTGTAGCTGAACACCTACCCAGGTGTTAGTCTTTCAATTTCATTACCATCTATACAAAAGGGGACATCTTAGGAATAATGCGGTACTGTAACGTAAACACCCAGCCATCAATAGAGAAGTGGTTGACAGAAGAAGAGTGGCTGGGAGAGGGAGAGGAGTACGTATGCGTGGTGGGAGAAGACAGAGGAAGATCAAGAGCTGTAATCTCGGATGAGATTAGGGCTACTATAATTGATCATGTAAAGAATCATGGTCAATCAATGAGAGAGGCTAGTCTGAGAGTGCAGCCAAATCTGCAACGCTCAACAGTGGCTTCTATTGTGAGAAATTTATGGAAAAACAACAGGTAAGATGTGCAGTCTGCAAGGGCATCTGACTGAACTGCACATTACAGAAGTGAATTAAGCAAAGCCTCCAAACCAGTTGTGTGTAATTGTTTTTGTATTTCTGCTTAGGACCCAATGGTTACCTCCTACAGGCAGGAGAGGTAGGATTTTCACTGCTATGCAGGAAACTGCAATCGTTGATATGGTCATCAGGAACAATGGCATATAAAACCCACAGAGATTCGGGACAGAGTGTTGGCAGACGTTACATTTGGAAATATTCACAATGTAAGCATAACTATTTCTAGAGTCCCGAAACAACATCAAGTCTGGATGAAGCAGTTGTACACTGTCTCCTTTGAGAGGAACTCTGAACGGGTCAAGCAACTCAGGAACCAATATTTCCAGGTAAGCAGACTATAAAATACAGAACTGGTTTTGTACAAACAGGGCAGAGGCACACAATGGCATGTTTTTAGGTATAATGTAAACTATCGTAATAGCCTAACTCTTATGTTGCCTCATGGATTTATTTTAAAGAGTCATGGAGATTGAAGCCAGGCAAACAACCCACATATTCATCTTTGTGTATGAGGCTGGTTTAAACTTGGCCAAAACACTGCGGCGAGGAAGGAATGTGATTGGGAAAAGAGCCACAGAGGATGTCCCGGGCCAGAGGGGTGCCAACATCACAATGTGTGCAGCAATACCTTCTGATGGATTGCTGTTACACAAACCGCTAATTGGGCCATAACACCGAGTATCTCATTTCATTCCCGGATGACCTCTATGGAAGGGTTATTCCAGGTGAGGAAAGGGTTGCAGGCATCGGTCAATGTTTGTAATTATATGGGACAAAGTGGCATTTCACCACTACCGTGCAGTCAGTGGTTTGCAGCCCATCCCAGGACAGTTTCACTTTTCCTCTGACCTTACTCTCCATTCCTCAACCCCTTAGAGGAATTATTTTCCTCATGGAGGTGTAAGGTTTATGACCACCATCCACATGATCAAATGTCCCTCTTGAACGCAATGAATGCTGGATGCCTGGACATATCTGCAGAAGATTGCCAGGGATGGACCAGGATGTCAAAATATTATTTCCTAGGTGTATTGCCCAAGATGACATAAGATGTGATATGGATGAGAGCCTGTGGCCAAATGCAGAAGACAGGGTTGACTTGCATTGCTACTGTATCTGTATCGGTAGATGGTGTATATACAAATTTATTGTATTTTGGAATCACTCAATGCCAAAAAATGACATAAAACATATTGAAGCTTATTGCATCATGTCTGGTTCATTCCTGTAACATATACTGCAGTGAATTCTAAAGAGTAGAGAGGTGTCATTCTTGTTTTGGAAAGACATTTGACAAAAGATAACACTGTTTAGTGCTACCTGTTTTTAGTGCTTTTTAGGTCATTGTTTTATGAGTGACAAAGTGTGCTTGTTGGTTGACAACCTTCGCTAGTGTTATTTTAAGAATTATTCGATTTGAAACATGTATGAATTGTTTTGGTAGTTTTAGTGCATTTTGCATGTGAAATGAATACTTTGCCAAGCTGAAATTTGGTTAGGAGAACTGTGTGATGAGTTTTGAAAAAGTGGCCAAAGTATTGAGAAATGGGTCGTAGCGATTGTAAAAAAAAAACTGTAACCAGCTACCTAAAGCCAAAACAACGTCGCTAGCTAGCTATAACCTTTACAACCCACGATCTGCTATACTGTACACAAACGTGTGTGTGAGAGAGAGAGAGTACTTCAGATGGACTGACATACAAACTTCTTATTCATAAATTAGGAGAAGAGTTTTGTAACTAGCAACACAATAAAAAAAACCTTGCTTGCAGGCATCAGTTCAAGACAGTCAAGAGGGTCCACTGTCTGAACTGATGAGCAACTGTTTACATGCAATCAAAGGTAATGATTCATTTACAGTGCATCAGAGGTAATGCTATAGTAGTGGGTGTAATCCTGTTTACCACTCGCAGGCCTGATGATATGTTTCCTATAATTCAGGCGAAATGGATCTAATCAAAGGGTTGTGGACATGTCCTATATTAGAGACACGTCTCTGTCGTAGAGCTAAAGTTGCTTGTAAGAAAGAACATTGCTGATTGTGCCTTGACAGCTTTTCCCACTCAGCGTGACCTCCGAGTGTTTTACGTGGAAGTGGTTATTTTTTGAGGTGCGTTTTTACATTATTTCTTCAAAAAGCTAAATGTTCTGTGTTTAAAACGTGCCCTTGGTGCACTGCTTGGTGCATTGCTGTTAGAATGAATTGACTCTGAAATCAGCACAGATAATGTCTTAAAGCATACGTTAGGTTAACCTAATTCAGTTTTAATGTCCAATGCCCCTATATAAAACAAAATGACACTAGGGGATATAAAATGGCCTTTCCTTCTTTCATTTGGATATTAAACTCTCAAATGGAGTGCATTTTCATGTTGGTCTTTGAGAGATCAGTGCCTACTCCAGTAGGTTATATTATTAAACAGAACAGTAATTTGCCTCTGTGGCTCAAGCTATGCTAATATTTTTTGTGATCAACCAAACCCTTTATTCAACTGTAATATGGTCCATTGGATAATTGTGCAGAGTACATTTGGTCTGAACTTAGAGTACACTTGGCTCTGCATTTCAGATGAATTGAATGACATAATTAGTGCGACTGTGAAATAGCATGGTGAAGGGGTGGATGGAATTCATTCTGTTTTAAGATGCAGAGTGTCTGAAGCTAATGTCCATTGTGGATAAAGCCCTTGTGTAATCCAAGATAAGAAGCATTTGGTTTATTACTTTCACCAGACAGCGTTGACGTTGTTGCAATAGCTTTATTGAAAATGCTGTCAGTGTATACATCTAACCTTTATCATAATTCATGTTCTGTTAAGACAATTGCAGTAAGGCACTTGTCTCCCCACCCCATCTGTTCGAGAATAAATATAATCTTTCCTTTTGACGTTCAGCTGATAAAGACATCAATGGAGCACACAATTGGTTGCCACTATGCGTGGGCATAATACTAAATTAATCCTGACTGTCGGAAAGTGAAGCTTATATCACCACACTGTGATTGTGTTTAGACAATGAAAAAGTAATTTCTTGCAATAAACTTCTTGACAGTCTCATTTGCATTAAGATAGGATGTATATATCTCTGATTAAACTTGGCTATTTCTACACCTCATGCTAAAAAAGCAATTTATGGGCGTTGTAGCGTAAACCTTCCATAGAGGCAAGTTGTACGATTAGTTAGCTATTAGGCTAGTAGTCCCAGCATAAATTTATTGAACGGCACAAGCAGCAGCATAATCAAGCAGCCCCTCTATAATATGGTCATTGTCATGCAGTCAGTTTGAGAACATAAGGAATTTGAAAGCAGAGAGTTTTTAGGTACGCTTGGGTAAATTAAGTGGAGCTCATGAGGTGAATTTCTCCTAGCGTTGCCCGTCTTTGGAGAGATTTGAGGGATTACTGGTTTATTTCTGGTAATGTCAGTAAAATATGAGGTCTCGCTCAGGTCTGAGTCCAATAACGAGCTAATGTGTGTCCTCACTGGTCTAATCCTGAACCTTTGATTCCCAGTTCTGTTACCAGAGGCACCTCTGTGACTGAGAGGTTAATCCTCACATTGATTAAAAACTCTGGCTCTGTTGGCAAAAACACAAGAAAAATGTGTCACCATAATAGCCAGACACATAAGAATGACAAGATTGATGTGGTAATAAAGTACACTGTGTTGTTCTCAATAATCTAAAGCGGATGAGACGACATGGGCTAATCATTGGAATGTGTTTCTAAAATTTGAAATGAAGAGAAACTGTCCTGTGTTTCAATGTTGAGTGGTAGGAGCGCTGGGCAACACTACCTTGTGATGATCGACAGGTACCCCTGCTACTCATTCTGAATGTAGAGTAAAGACAAACTCAAATTTAAACACAAGCCTTAGGCTATTTCTCATACACATGTCATTAAATATATGCATGAGATTGAGCTAAGAGTATAATTATATTTCTTTTACGGGATATGGTGCTAGCCAAATATTAAACAGAGCTTTGAAACACCCAGCTGATTAAATTATCTACAGGTGACAGGCTGCCAGGGTTGGTACATAAGACTAAATTAAATGCAAGGCATCTGGGGCTCTTTCTGTGTTTATATGGAGATCTGTCTCTATTTACACTGTAATTTGCCCTGGTCTCTTGTGTATAACATGTCCACTTTAGCAGTGAGTAGGCCAACTCTGTTTCCTCTGCATAGTTCAGTTTTTTTTATTTCACTTTTATTTAACCAGGTATGCTAGTTGAGAACAAGTTCTCATTTACAACTGCAACCTGGCCAAGATAAAGCAAAGCAGTGCAACACGAACAAAAACAGAGTTACACATGGAATAAACAAACATGCAGTCAATAAAATAATGGAAAAAAAGTGTATATACAGTGTGTGCAAATGAGGTAAGATAATGGGGGTAAGGCAATAAATAGGTCATAGTGGTGAAATAAAATTGTAGCAATTAAACACTGGAGTGATAGACGTGCAGAAAATGAATGTGCAAGTAGAGATACTGGGGTGCAAAGGAGCAAAAAAATAAAATAAAAACAGTATGGGGATGAGGTAATTGGATGGGCTGGGAAATTTTGGATTGGAGATGATTAATGTGAGTCTAGAAAGAGAGTACAGTCTAACCAGACACCTAGAATATGTGGACATCTACAAATACCTCAGAACCGTCCAGTAGTGATGCTGGACGGGTGGGCAGGTGCTGGGAGCATGCATTGAAGAGCATGCATTTAGTTTTATTTGCATTTAAGAGCAGTTGGAGGCTACAAAAGGAGTGTTGTATGGCATTGAAGCTCGTCTGGAGGTTAGTAAACACAGTTTCCAAAGAAGGGCCAGAAGTATACAGAATGGTATCGTCTGAGTAGAGGTGGATCAGAAAATCGCCAGCAGCAAGAGCGACATCATTGATGTATACAGAACAGAGTCAGCCCAAGAATTTAACCCTGTGGCAACCCCATAGAGACTGCCAGAGGCCCGGACAACAGGCCCTCCGATTTGACACACTGAACTCTGTCTGAGAAGTTGGTAAACCAGACGAGGCAGTCATTTGAGAAACCAAGGCTGTTGAGTCTGCCAATAAGAATGTGGTGATTGACAGAGTCGATAGCCTTGGCCAGGTCTATGAATACAGCTGCTCAGTATTGTCTCTTATCGATGGAGGTTATGATATCGTTTAGGACCTTGAGAGTGGCTGAGGTACACCCATGACCAGCTCAGAAACCAGATTGCATTGCGGAAAAGGTAGGAAGGTGGGATTCAAAATAGTCGGTGATCTGTTTGTTAACTTGGCTTTTGAAGACCTTAGAAAGGCAGGGTGGGATAGATATTGGTCTGTAGCAGTTTAGGTCTAGAGTGTCTCCCCCTTTGAAGAGGGGGATGACCGCGGCAGCTTTCCAATCTTTGGAGATCTCAGACCATACGAAAGAGAGGTTGAACAGACTTGAAATAGGGGTTGCAACAATTTTGGCTGATATCTCTGATAATTTTAGTATGGCCAGCTGTAGAAAATTTCTTATTGAAATTCTCAATTATGCAAGTTGATCAGTGGTCAGTTACTGCAGCACCTGTATGTAATGGCAGCCATTGGATCCATCATGTCAGCAGGATCTGCTTCATGAATCTCTCTGATCGATCCTGGGTGCAGGTGGCTCCACAACATTGCACTGCACCAATACACATGGATCTATAACAGCATGTCACTTGATATACTGCTTAGTTGATGCATGGGAGTCATTTATTGACAGCTCAGAACATGGGAATGTTTAAGCACTATGATCCCCTATGGTTGATGCCTAAGGTATCCATGGGAAGGTTAGACCTTCATAGTTCTGTTAACTTTTTTCCCTCTTTATTTATTTTAAATAAAACTTATATCGCATACAGGCTGTTGTTTTTCCTAAGTGCAGATGTCTCTCAAACCTGTTACAATGGTTTACGAGACATAATTAGGCCTAATGACTTGCATAACTTTCCTTGTTGTCTTTTCCCCATCTTTTTATCATCAATCCTCTGCACAGTGTGTCACCATATTGAGTTTGGTCTCTTAGGAAGAAACAGGCCACTGTTTGAGTAATCTATCAATTGAACTGAAATGTTTAAAAACGAAATAAGCATAAGCTGAAGTTGGTTGTTTGAACTCACAATCTGTCACAAATACTACCGAAGGTGGCTCCCCTTCCTGTTCGGGTGGTGCTCGGCGGTCGTCGTCGCCGATCTACTAGCTGCCAACGATCCCTTTTTCCTTTTAGTTTGTTTTGGTCTAATTGTTTTCACCTGTTCCTTGTTGGGGTTTTGGGATGGGTGCTATCTAAGTTCGTTAAGCCCGCTGGTGTTTGTGTGGGCTTGTTGTTATTGTACGTTAGTGGTGGTTTGTTGATTTTGGGTTTTCACTGTCCGGTATTTGTAACAGTGGTTTTGGGTTGTTGTTTGCGCCTGTGTTTTGGGCTTCACCCTATTTTGTACCTGTTACTGTTACGGAGGACATTGAAGCGTTTTTCCTGTTTACCTTCTGCTCTCTGCGTCTGACTCCACACCCATCACTCTCCCGGCGTTACACAATCTGAGACTGAATAAAAAATATTTTAATTATAACCTCAGTAGAAGTAACACCTCGTCTCTCATTTATTAAACCATGATATGCTGACATGCATCAATGAAATATGGAACTACTGAATTTAGATATCACTTTCGGCTATGGGCCTAGCCCACATTATTTTGTTCTACTCAGCAACTTTAACATTTACGTTATGAAGTGCATTCAGGTCTGTCAACAGCACAAATGAGCCTGCCACGGTAGCCTATATTGCAGTGAGTTAGACAGTTCATAGAGTGAATTGAGACTGTCAGCATTGGATGATTAGCCCTGCCGAATGCTGCCTTGTGCTGTAGCCCTAACTACTCCAATGTGACTGGATCTCCTCAAGCAAAGAAACCAGGCCTGTAATTCCATGACTTTAGGGGCAAGGCCATTTCAAATCAAATAAAAAAATGTTTTGTCACATGTGCCAAATACAACAGGAGTAGACCTTACAGTGAAATTGTCACGTCTAGTCCCGCTCCTCCCCTCTGGCGTTCAATGTTGCCAGTACACTAACCACCGGTCTTGGGATCCATCATGAAGCACACCTGGACTCCTTTACCTCTCCTTTTTCTGGCACTCCCTTAGGTTCCTTCCCCAGTCAGTTCTGTTCCTGTGTTTGTGTCAAGATGCTGCTGTTATGTTGCTCGTTCCATGTTTGTTGTTTTATTAAACCTGCTTCTTGACTCACAGCGTCTTCGTTACAGAAATGCTTACTTACAAGCCTCTTTACCAACAATGCAGTTATGAAAAATAAGTGTTAAGTAAAAATAACAAATAATAGCAGTAAAATAACTGTAGCGAGGCTATATACGCACAGCTAAGTCGAGGTAATTTTCGGTAATATGTACATGTAGGTGTTAAGGGAATTTTTATCAATGATGACTAATTATGTATACATTTCAATCAGGACTGACTAGTCCAAATGCTATTATGTACTGTACATGTATGAATTTTCTCTCTTGCTCCCATTCCCAATTGTATATAATATAGTCAGGAGTTTAGAACAATGCCTTGGTGCAAATGAATGAACTATCTCCAGACTGTCTAGAATGCTTATCTACACTGACTGACCTTGGCTTTAGGCGAGGGGGGAAGGCTCGAGAACTATAGGGCCTCTCTACCAGTGTCAAGAAGAGATAGAACATTTAGAAAACGCTGACGTCATTTTCAGTTTATAACCTGTGGTAAAATGTGTATGAAGACAGTACTCTCTTGAATTAAACGCTGTTACCTGACTTTTAAGACCGGGGCTCTGTCCATTCTTATAAAATAAGGGTCTTACAAACCCTTAATGCATTGACAGAGTGTTTAATTTTGATTGGGAAATAAAACAGAGGAATTTAGAATTCCTTCAACAGTAGGTAAAGTTAAAGTCACTATGCATAGATAATAAACAAAGAGTAGCATCAGTGTAAAAGATGGGGGGGGAACAATGCAAAAAGTCTGGGTAGCCATTTGATGAGCTGTTCAGGATTATTATGACTTGGGGGAAGAAGCTGTTAAGAAGCCTTTTGAACCTAGACTTTGCACTCTGGTACAGCTTGCCATGTGGTAGCGGAGAGAACAGTCTATGACTAGGGTGTCTGGAGTCTTCAACAACTGGGCCGTACGCACTACCCTCTGTAGTGCCTTGCAGTCGGAGGCAGAGCAGTTGACATACCAGGCAGTAATGCTCTCGATGGTGCAGTTGTAGAACTTTTTTAAAGATCTGAGGACCCATGCCAAATCTTTTTAGCCTGCTGAGGGGGAATAGGTTTTGTTGTACCCTCTTCACAACTGTCTTGGTGTGTTTGGACCATGATAGTTTGTTGGTGATGTGGACACCAAGGAACTTGAAGCTCTCAACCTGCTCCACTACGGCGCTGTCGATGAGAATGGGGGCATGCTCGGTCCTCCTTTTCTTGTAGTAAACAATCATCTCCTTTGTCTGGCCATGCAGTGATGAGTGAACAGGGAGTATAGGAGGGGACTGAGCTTAGTTGAGGATCAGCGTGGCGGATGTGTTGTTACCTAAGCTTACCACCTGGGGGTTGCCGTTCAGGAAGTCTAGCTACCAGTTAGAGGGAGTTGTTTAGTCCCAGGGTCCTCAGCTTAGTGATGTGTTTTGAGGGCACGATGGTGTTGAACGCTGAGCTGTAGTCAATTAATAGCATTCTCACATAGGTGCTATATTTATCCAGGTGGGAATAGGCAGTGTGGAGTGCAATTACTGCCCTATCAAGCAAAAAGGCAGAAACTAATTTGGTCGAAACTTAGATGTATTTTTTGATACGGTAAATACATGCTTAATCATGTGGACAAGTATCCTGCCTCTGTTGTGTTTTGGAGAAAATGGGGTTATGTTAGAAGTAACTGCAAAAAGTTCATTTGAAACCAATGTTTCTCAGTTCCAAGCTATGAGCAGTTACTACCTTTTTGCTTGGTAGGGCAGAAAATAGATTGCATCATCTGTGGGTCTGTTCAGGCGGTATGCACATTGTAGTGGGTCTAGGGTTTCTGGGATAACGGTGTTGATTTGAGCCATGACCAGCCTTTCAAAGCACTTCATGGGTACAGACGTGAGTGTTACGGGTCGGTAGTCATTTAGGAAGGTTGCCTTAGTCCCTGTTCTTGGGCACAGGGACTAATGTGGTCTGCTTGAAACATGTTGGGATTAAAGACTCATTCAGCGACAGGTTGAAAATGTCAGTGAAGACACTTGCCAGTTGGTCAGCATATGCTCCAAGTACGGCCTTGAGGCCTTGCAAATGTTGACCTGTTTAAAGGTCTTACTCACATCGGCTATGGAGAGCGTGATCACATCATCGTCCAGAACAAGTAATTTAGCTCGTCTGGTAGGCTCATGTCACTGGGCAGCTCACGGCTGTGCTTCCCTTTGTAGTCTGTAATGGTTTGCAAGCCCTGCCACATCTGACCCAGTGTATTACAATTCAATCTTAATCCTGTATTGACTCCTTGCCTGTTTGATGGTTCGTCGGAGGGCATTGCGAGATTTCAATATAAGTTTCCGGGTTAGAGTCCCGCTCCTTAAAAGTGGCAGCTCTACACCTTAGCTCAGTGCGGAATTTGCCTGTAATCGATGCACTTATTGACGAAGCCAGTGACTGATGTGGTGTACTCCTCAATGACATCGGAATAATTCCAGTCTGTGCTAGCAAAACAGTCCTGTAGCTTAGCATTTGCGTCACTGGTGCTTCCTGCTTTAGTTTTTTTTTAAAGCAGGAATCAGGAGGATAGAATTATGGTCAGATTTGCCAAATGGAGGTGAGGGAGAGCTTTGTACTTGTCTCTGTGTATTGGCTATAGGTGGTCTAGAGTTGTTTTCCCCTCTGGTTGCACATTTAGCATGCTGGTAACAACATCACCCACCTTGCAATCTGAGTTGAGGCAGTCAACATTTAAACTACTTAACCATGGACTTTTTTGTCATTTTATGAGGCATGTTTTAAAGTGTTCCAATTATAGGAATGTTAAAAGGGGATTATTTATAAACACTTCCTCATTTGTCATTGAATCCAGTACCTCTCATGTTGTCCAGCAGACAAATACACAATCCTAGTCATATTAAACACCCATGCCTGTTGTTGCGTCTTTAGATCTTCCGTCTTTCTACATTTCTGAAGGATATTTTCATCTCTGTCATATGAAACCGCTCACATTTTCACCTTTGAGAATGGTGTTCTCCCGCTTATTGTATTTTGGAACATTTGCGCATATAGCCTACTGCCGTGTGTGCATTGCTGTGTTTATAATGTGAAGAAATAGCCTAATAGTCAAAAAATTTAAACTAAATGTTCTGAACTGTTGCATCAGCCGCATTGCTTTTAAATTGTTTTTTTTTATGTACAGTGGTTGTGTTGTATTAATTTGGGATCTATTAGTTCCAGAGTATGTTTGGAACATTTATTTCCTGCAAAAAAGGACAAGCTGACCCAATAGAATAGGTCAACTTTTGTACTATGGGGGATGGTAGGTTGACATAGGGCAGTGCTTCTTCTGTTAGTTACTCATATTGATGGCTGACAGAGTAAATACTGTCAGTTCTTCTAACATCTTCAATGTACGCCTTGTAATTTGATTCACCGCAGTTGCGTCCTGATGTGTAGAGACTACTTAGGAGCTGTTATGCCTGTGAGAAGGACCAGATCACTTGATGGGCATTTGCTAATAAGAATTGAGATATCTGAGAGTGTATTTGAGGGGTGCTTCGGAGCTCAGCAATTGGCAGCTGGGAGAAGGGAATTATAATTATATTCATCCCAAAGGCACAACTGCCACGTTGGACGCAAGGCACGGACTTTGAGGGCATGTCAAACAAGGGGGAATCGACGACAATGGCCGTCGATGCCGCTTGGATAATGGACGCCTGACCAAAACCAATGCCTGTTACTTACAGTATCATTAAAGTGTATTTCTTTATTTTTACTATTTTCTACATTGTAGAATAATAGTGAAAACAAACTATGAACTAACAAGGAATCGTGTAGTAAGAGGAAAACAAGTCAAAATATATTTTAGAATCTTCAAAGTAGCAACCCTTTGCCTTGATGACAGCTTTGCACACTCTTGGCATTCTCTCAACCAGCTTCATGAGAGAGTCACCTGTAATGCATTTCAATTAACAGGTGTGTCTTGTTAATTTATGGAATTGATTTTCTTCTTAATGCATTTGAGCCAATCAGTTGTGTTGTGACAAATTAGGGATGGTATACAGAAGATAGCCCAATTTTGGTAAAAGACCAAGTCCATATTATGGCAAGAACTGCTCAAATAAGCAAAGAGAAACATCAGTCCATCATTATTTTAAGACATGAAGTTAAGTCAACCGGGAAAATGTCAAGAACTTTGAAATTTTCATCAAGTGCAGTCGCAAAACCCATCACGAGCTATGATGAAACTAGCTCTCATGAGAGAGTGTCATGGAAATTTCCTCTATTTACCAAATCATGAGCGCAAACCACAACACCAGTCAGAGTTAGTTATGAAAGTCCATCTTTAATTATATGAGCTCTATCACAACCCTGTGACTCTCAGATCAATTCAGTGTCTATCAATGAATTCTCTGAGAGCCCCTTACACATTGCAGCTGAGATCCTTTAATAGAAAAAAACACACATAGTCAGACAGCATAGACATAATAAATCGTTCAGCTTTGTCTCCTTACTCAAACCCAGAACCATAAACCAATCCTCCATATCAACAGGCATATATCAAATTGTCATTTAGATACAACCAATTCTAAATACAACCAATCCTGGACAAGCTCACAGGGAGCATAGAATGATTCCAGACACTGCCATCCTCCTCTCCCCGATGGGAAAAGTAGGGATTGACTGGCACACAGACACAGTAGAGCAAAAGATATGTTTACACATGATGACACCTTGACCTCTCCCCTCTCTGCGGCCCATGCAACTTAGTCTTGACATAGAACAGATAACTGCCAATGGCCACCACTATAGTACAACAAAACACATTCTTATGAGAAATAACTCATAAGCATATCATGAAAATAAAACATCTTATCTATGTTACCCACCAATTCGGATTATTCCCCAACAAGAGGCAGTTTATCTCTGCTGCAGAGGATACGTTTCTTAAATTTAGCTGCACCTCAGATTGCAGCCCAAATACATGCTTCACAGAGTTCAAGTAACAGACACATCTCAACATAAACTGTCTAGAGGAGACTGCGTGAATCTGGCCTTCATGGTCGAATTGCTGCAAAGAAACCCTACTAAATGACACCAATAATAAGAAGAGTCTTGCTTGGGCCAAGAAACACAAGCAATGGACATTAGATGGGTGGAAATCTGTTCATTAGTGTTGTGTCCAAATTTGACATTTTTGGTCCCAACCACTGTCTTTGTGAGACGCAGATTAGGTGAACAGATGATCTCTGCATATATAGTTCCCACCGTGAACCATGGAGGAAGAGGTGTGATGGTATTTTGCTGGTGACATTGTCTATGATTTGTTTACAATTTAAGGCACACTTTAGCAGCATGAGTACCACAGCATTTTGCAGTGATACGCCATCCCATTTGGTTTGTGCCTAGGTGAACTATAATTTGTTTTTCAACAGGACAATGACCCAACATACCTCCAGGCTGTGTAAGGGTTATTTGACCAAGAAGGAGAGTAATGGAGTGCTGCATCAGATGACCTGGCCTCCACAATACTCTGACCTCAACCCAATTGTGATGGTTTGGGATGAGTTGGATCGCAGAGTGAAGGAAAAACAGCCAACAAGTGCTCAGCATATGTGACTCACCACCTGGATTTGGTCTTATCCTCTTTGAGCTAGGGGGCAGTATTTTCACATCCGGATGAAAAGCGTGCCCAAAGTAAACTGCCTGCTCCTCAGGCCCAGAAACTAGGATATGCATATATTAGTAGATTTGGATAGAAAACACTTTTAAGTTCCTAAAACTGTGAGTATAACAGAACTGATATAGCAGGCGAAACCCCGAGCACAATCCATCCAGGGAAACATTTTTTTGAGGTCACTGTGTTTCCCAATGAAAGCCCTATTTATGAGGAATCTGGTTGCAGTTCCTATGGCTTCCACTAGATGTCAAGTCTTTAGAAATTGGTTGATGTTTCTGGAACGCTCTTCAGGTTATTATCCGGTATTAGAAACAGTTTATTCAGTCTTAAATGTTATTGATTATTTACGTTTTACGGTACCTGAGGTTGGATTAGGAACGTTGATTGGACCAAGTTTACAGGTAAATTATTCGATACTTTGTAGGTATGTTGGGCGAGTTGAAACCGGTGTATTTCTGAATCAAACGCGCCAAATAAATGGCAATTTTTGGGACATAAAGAAGGACATTATCGAACTAACGGACCATTTGTGATGTTTCTGGGACATTTTGGAGTGCCAACAGAAGAAGATCTTCAAAGGTAAGGCATTAATTATATCGCTATTTCTGACTTTTGTTGTGCACCTGCCTGGTTTAAATCTGATTTTCATGTGTTTGTATGCAGGGCGCTGTCCTCAGATAATCGCACGGTCTGCTTTTGCCGTAAAGCCTTTTTGAAATCTGACACAGCGGCTGGATTAACAAGAAGTTCAACTTTATTTTGATGTATTACATATATCTTTTTGTGAATGTTGAATACTGATATTCCTGTAGTTTGAATTTGGTGTGCTGCCATTTCACTGGAGGTTGTCAAATCAATTCCGCTAAAGGGCGCATGAAGGGATCCATAAGAGGATATTGGGATTGGTGGGTCCCCTGCGGGACGGTTGAGCTAACGTAAACTAATGCGATTGGCATGAGGTTGTAAGTAACAAGAACATTTACCAGGACATAGACATATCTGATATTGACAGAAAGCTTAGATTAACAAGGATTTAACTGCAGTGTCCAATTTACAGTAGCTATTTCAGTGAAAGAATAGTATGCTATTATTTGAGGAGAGTGCACAATTTTGAACATAAAGTTATTAATAAACAAATTAGGCACATTTGAGCGGTCTTGATACAACAGTTTATTGGATCAGTGTGAAACTTTGCACATACACTCCTGTCATCTAGTGGCCAAAATCTAAATTGCACCTGGACTGGAATAATACATTATGGCCTTTCTCTTTCATTTCAAAGATGGTACAAAAAAAAAATTTCTTTGTATTATCTTTTACCAGATCTAATGTGTTATTCTCCTACATTCCTTTCACATTTCCACAAACTTCTATGTGTTTCCTTTCAAATGATATCAAGAATATGCATATCTTTCTTCAGGAGCTACAGGCAGTTAGATTTGGGCATGTTATTTTAAGCGAAAATTGAAAAAAAGGGTCCGATTCTTTGTACAACAATGAACATAATGCCAAATCATGTCATTACTACCATGCATGAATCTGCTGGGAGCTAACCAATCAGGTTCAATGTTAGCTAGCTAACATTAGACTCTGACTAGCAAAGCAAATGGTCCTGGGATCTGAATAATAACGTCATCTAGTGAGCCAGCCAGCTAACGTTAGCTAGCTAGCAGTACACTTTAGCTTGAAATGAAACCACTTTCTGTCAAAATTAGAGATGTGTAATATCTGAAAATGTAGCTAGCTAGACTATCTTACATCATACATCATCATGAATGTCGGACGTGTCTCCCTTCTACGGATGCCATGCCACGGTTGCCCTTAGTTTGAATATGTAATCCGGAGACAGGTGTTATCTCCATCTCTTTAGCTATCAAACTCTAATTCCACTGATTTCAACCCTCCAGAAAGTGGAGAGCAACAATTATACAGCTCCATTACGCGATACATGAAAAAAAGCAGCGTTCGACAGGATTACCAAGACAGTCTTTATGCCAGACCAATCCGAACTCCTCTCTCGGCATATCCAGCCAACTCATTATCTCAGCCATTCATGGATAGTGGGAAGGTTGCAAGCCCTTCTGTGGTGATAGGTCAACTATTTCAGCACTGTTTTGCACTCCTCTGAGACAAGCATGGGAATGGTTTTGATAAATCAATGAGATTTTTATTTTCACTGAATCTATGTTTGGGTATTGGTTAGCCTACAATTCGTGGAAATGTTAGGATTATTTTGCTCTTCACTCGCAGTAGCCTAGGCCTACTCCTGAACAGCAGCATATTTTAAATGATCTAGTACAGCCAATATTAAAAACAGTCAAATGCTTCTCAAAGATGCCCTCTGGTGGTCTAACTAACATTAATGGCAACAATGGCTGACACTTAAATGACATGCCATAGAATTCTGCAGTAGCCCGCAAGCTGTGCTGCAGCGCGACGCAACTTTTAAAGGAAGAACCACTGTACATATAGGTAGGGGTAGAGTGACTAGGCAAGAATATGGATAATAAGCAGTAGCAGCAGAGTATGGGATGAGTCAAACAGGTATCTATTTAGTAAAGTATATTATTCAGTTCCTTGTTCAGCAATGAAAACAAGAAACAGAATATTCCATTTGTATGCCTGCCTGCCAGCTGAAAATCTTTGTGTGTAGGCTACCTGCCCCTGCCCCTCCCCTTCTCTTTGAAGCATAGACTACTGTAGCTACTGACGTTACAAGCATGAATCAGAAATTAGGGACATTTTTAACTATTCAATGATAGTTATAGTTATCATGTTTCACATTGGATTTATTACAGTTTTTTAAAATTGTTTACAGACTAAAATTGGAATTTGAACCAATTCCCTAAACCAAGTCTGCAAAATTGCAAGCACAATTCCTGCTTTACACTCAGTTTTCAATTCTATATCACACTTTTTGTAAAACACTACACACAGTTGTCTACATTAGGCACACCATTCAAAATTCAAATATCTTTAGTCCCTTTGGAAAGCAACACCAATCACTATGCCAAACTCTATACACCAATTGGCAACACCCACTCCTCACAGGTGTAAATACTAGCTGCTGAATTGTTCACTTAAAAATCAGAGCTTTAGCACTATAAAAGGCCACAGATGAGCTCTCCTGTTTTAGAGGAAAATGTAAGTCAATGGTGAAGCAAGAACTAAAAGGTGAAGGAGTGAGAGTAAGAGGAGGATGATGATGGACAGCTGTCTCAGATGAGATCAGGGCCACATTGGTTGGCCATGTTCAACCATGGATTGAGTATGAGGGAGTCTGGGCAGAGAGTTTAGCCCACCCTGAGCCGCTACACGGTTGCATCTATCATCCGTACATTCAGAAATGAGAACCAGTAAGTTGCCTGCCATCTACACTATGCTCTTTATGTTTGAGTATACTGCAGTCCGACATATCAGTAGGCCTATGTTACTCAGTGATTGTTGGCCAATGTTACAGTAACGTCTTTTCATATTGAAAGAAAATAGATTAATTTAGCTTACTGTAACCAATCATATCATATTTGTGGATCTTCTGCACAACTGACAGACGGCCAGGCCAGGCCATGGCTGTTCACACCAGAACAGGAGACCGCTATTGTGAACATGGTTGTGACAAACAATGCCATTAGACTTCGAGAAATCCAGAACCACATAATTGCAGACAACACAATATTAAATAACATTCACCAGGTGGGGTTGTCTACATTGGACTATGTATTACAGCGTAAACAAATCCGGATGAAACAGGTCTATTGGGTGCCATTTGAGCGAAACTCAGAGAGGGTTAAAGAACAGCGCTATGAATATGTGCAAGTAAGTACTATACTGTGAATTTACTGTCATATCAGCATTGTAGACACATTACAGTACTGTAATCCAGTGTACTGTCCCTCACCATATTGACTGCTCTAGGTCTGTCAAATTTTCTTGTTGTCTGTTTCAGAGAGTCTTGGAGCAGGATGCCGCTGCAATTCAGCACGTTTATATTTACATTGATGAGGCTGGCTTCAACTTAGCCACAAGAAGGGGACGGAATATTATTGGTCACCGTGACATTGTGAATGTCCCTGGACAGCATGGAGGGAATATCACCATGTGTGCAGCCATTAGCCAGTAAGGCATCATCATGCCAACCTTGGTCCCTACAACACTGCCCTTCTCATCACATTCCTGGACACACTACTTATTTCCCTCATTAAAATGCAAATCAATTTATAACATTTTTGACATGCGTTTTTCTGGATTTCTTTGTTGTTATTCTGTCTCTCACTGTTCAAATAAACCTACCATTAAAATTATAGATTGATCATATCTTTGTGAGTGGGCAAACGTACAAAATCAGCAGGGGATCAAATACTTTTCCCCCTCACTGTATGTGTATGTATATGTATATATACACTGCTCAAAAAAAAGGGAACACTAAAATAACATCCTAGATCTGAATGAATGTAATATTCTTATTAAATACTTTTTTCTTTACATAGTTGAATGTGCTGACAACAAAATCACACAAAAATGATCAATGGAAATCAAATGTATCAACCCATGGAGGTCTGGATTTGGAGTCACACTCAAAATTAAAGAGGAAAACCACACTACAGGCTGATCCAACTTTGATGTAATGTCCTTAAAACAAGTCCAAATGAAGGCTCAGTAGTGTGTGTGGCCTCCACGTGCCTGTGTGACCTCCCTACAACGCCTGAGCATGCTCCTGATGAGGTGGCGGATGGTCTCCTGAGGGATCTCCTCCCAGACCTGGACTAAAGCATCCGCCAAGTCCTGGACAGTCTGTGGTGCAACGTGGCTTTGGTGGATGGAGCGAGACCTGATGTCCCAGATGTGCTCAATTGGATTCAGGTCTGGGGAATGGGCGGTCCATAGCATCAATGCCTTCCTCTTGCAGGAACTGCTGACACACTCCAGCCACATGAGGTTTAGCATTGTCTTGCATTAGGAGGAACCCAGGGCCAACCACACCAGCATATGGTCTCACAATGGGTCTGAGGATCTCATCTCGGTACCTAATGGCAGTCAGGCTACTTGTGGCAAGCACATGGAGGGCTGTGCGGTCTCCCAAAGAAATGCCACCCCACACCGTGACTGTCATGCTGGAGGATGTTGCAGGCAGCAGAACATTCTCCACGGCGTCTCCAGACTCTGTCACGTCTGTCACATGTGCTCAGTGTGAACCTGCTTTAATCTGTTAAGAGCACAGTGCGCCAGTGGCGAATTTGCCAATCTTGGTGTTCTCTGGCAAATGCCCAACGTCCTGCACGGTGTTGGGCTGTAAGCACAACCCCCACCTGTGGACGTCGGGCCCTCATACCACCCTCATGGAGTCTGTTTCTGACCGTTTGAGCAGACACATGCACATTTGTGGCCTGCTGAAGGTCATTTTGCAGGGCTCTGGCAGTGCTCCTCCTGCTCCTCCTTGCACAAAGGCGGAGGTAGCGGTCCTGATGCTGGGTTGTTGCCCTCCTACGGCCTCCTCCACATCTCCTGATGTACTGGCCTGTCTCCTGGTAGCGCCTCCATGCTCTGGACACTACGCTGACAGACACAGCAAACCTTTTTGCCACAGCTCGCATTGATGTGCAATCCAGGATGAGCTGCTCTACCTGAGCCACTTGTGTGGGTTGTAGACTCCGTCTCATGCTACCACTAGAGTGAAAGCACCGCCAGCATTCAAAAGTGACCAAAACATCAGCCAGGAAGCATAGGAACTGAGAAGTGGTCTGTGGTCACCACCTGCAGAACCACTCCTTTATTGGGGATGTCTTGCTAATTGCCTATAATTTCCACCTGTTGTCTATTCCATTTGCACAACAGCATGTGCAATTTATTGTCAATCAGTGTTGCTTCCTAAGTGGACAGTTTGATTTCACAGAAGTGTGATTGACTTGGAGTTGCATTGTGTTGTTTAACTTCTTCGATATAGGGGGCGCTCTTTTATTTTTTGAATAAAAAAACGTTCCCGTTTTAAACAAGATATTTTGTCACGAAAAGATGCTCGACTATGCATATAATTGACAGCTTTGGAAAGAAAACACTCTGACGTTTCCAAAACTGCAAAGATATTATCTGTGAGTACCACAAGCGAAACCAAGATGAAATTTCAAACAGTAAATGCCCCAGATTTTGAAGGCGCTGTGTTCCAATGTCTCCTTATATGGCTGTGAATGCGCAAGGAATGAGCCTACACTTTGTCGTTTCCCCAAGGTGTCTGCAGCATTGTGACGTATTTGTAGGCATATCATTGGAAGATTGACCATAAGAGACTACATTTACCAGGTGCTCGCTTGGTGTCCTCCGTTGCAATTATTGCGTAATCTCCAGCTGCGTGTATTTTTCCATTTGCTTCAGAGGAGAAACCCAACTGCCATCGAATAGATATGTGAAAAACACCTTGAGGATTGATTATAAACAATGTTTGCCATGTTTCTGTCGATATTATGGAGTTAATTTGGAAAAACGTTCGGCGTTGTAATGACTGAATTTTCTGGGTTTTTTCTAAGCCAAACGTGATGAACAAAACGGAGCGATTTCTCATACACAAATAATATTTTGGGAAAAACTGAACATTTGCTATCTAACTGAGAGTCTCCTCATTGAAAACATCCGAAGTTCTTCAAAGGTAAATTATTTTATTTGAATGCTTTTCTTGTTTTTGTGAACATTTTGCCTGCTGAATGCTATGCTAGCTATCAATACTCTTACACAAATGCTTTTGTAGCTATGGTTGAAAAGCATATTTTGAAAATCTGAGATGACAGTGTTGTTAACCTCTTACCTCCACCTGACAAGCAGGCGTCCCATCTAGACATCTGGAAATGCAAATGCACTACGCTAAATGCTAATAGCACTCGTTAAAACTCAAACGTTCATTAAAACACACATGCAGGGTACTGAATTAAAGCTACACTCGTTGTGAATCCAGCCAACAAGTCAGATTTTTAAAATGCTTTTCGGCGAAAGCATGAGAAGCTATTATCTGATAGCTTGCAACACCCCGAAATATCTGAAGGGGACGTAAACAAAATAATTAGCATAGCCGGCGCTACACAAAACGCAGAAATAAAATATAAAACATTCATTACCTTTGACGAGCTTCTTTGTTGGCACTCCTAGATGTCCCAGAAACATCACTATTGGGTCTTTTTTTCGATTAAATCGGTCCATATATACCCTAAATATAGTTCTATGAAAAGTGTGTGATCCAGGAAAAAACACCGTTTTAAATCGCAACGTCATTTTTTTTAATTAAAAAAGTCGACGATAAACTTTCACAAAACACTTCGAAATACTTTTGTAATCCAACTTTAGGTATTAGTAAACGTTAATAATCTATCAAATTGATCACGAGGTGATGTATATTCTATAGCTGTACGTCTTGAAATGTCCGGGTAAATCTCAACCAAAATATCCGGTCGGAGACCGGAAGAAATGGACTGCCTCTTGTCCGTTTGACCAAGAAACAAATCCTAGGCAAATGACAAGACTGTTGAAATCGTGTGGAAGCTGTAGGTATTGCAACCTCGGCCCCATTTAATGTGGTTTCTATTCAACAATACGTTCAATTGGCGCATGGATATATTTTCCCATTTTCAGTGATCAGATTTTCCTGCGCTTTTCGATGAAACACACGTTCTGTTATAGTCACAGCCGTTATTTAACCAGTTTTATAAACGTCTGAGTGTTTTCTATCCACACATACTAATCATATGCATATACTATATTCCTGGCATGAGTAGCAGGGCGCTGAAATGTTGGCGATTTTTAACAGAATGTTCGAAAAAGTAGGGGGTAGGATTAAGAGGTTAATAAAAAACAGAAATTATCAGGATAAAGTTAAGTCCCAGATGCAGACCGTGTCGAATTAACAATGTTTATTACATAAGCAGGGGAAAACAGGACCTCAGGCAGGCTCAGGTAAGGCAGAGGTCGGTAATCCATAGGCGGGGCAAAGGTAAAGGACGGCAGGCAGGCTCAGGGGCAGGACAAGGGTCAAAACCAGGTGGATGAGAAAAGAGGAGCTGATAAAAAAACGCTGGTTGACTAGACAAACAGGGAATAATTGGGAAGATGGGCAACACCTGGAGGGGGTGGAGACAATCCAAAAGACAGGTGAAACAGATCAGGGGGTGACATACCTTATTTACATAAGTATTCAGACCCTTTGCTATGTGACTCCAAATTGAGCTCAGGATCATCCTGCTTCCATTGATAATCCTTGAGATGGAAAGGTGTGTGCTTTCCAAATAATCTCCAATCAAGTTGTAGAAACATCTCAAGGATGGTCAATGGAAACAGGATGCACCTGAGCTCAATTTCGATTTCGGTCTGAATACTTTCTGAAGCCACTGTATGTTTATAAACTTACTATTAAAAAGTACCATAATGATGGTCCACATAGTTGTACCTTAATCTTTGTACACAAGCTTGTTACCTCACTAGCTAGCTCTGGTCTAGCTCTCAAACTCTAGGCGGCATTATGTGTCATTTCCTTCTCTCATCCTGGGATTTACGTTATTACCGGCATGGCACACAAGGGAGTGCTGAAAATCCCATTGGACCTCTACTACTAAAATGTTTTATTTTACCTAGCAAGTCAGTTAAGAACAAATTCTTATTTTCAATGACGGCCTAGGATCAGTGAGTTAACTGTCAGGCAGAATGACAGATTTTTACCTTGTCAGCTCGGGGATTCTATCATACAACCTTCCAGTTACTAGTCCAACACTCTAACCACTAGGCTACCTCCCGAAATACTAACACAATTTGCACAAACCAATACCGAAATCACATGGACTCTGTTATTTGCTTGACAATCACTGGCTAATAAAATTTCATGACCGCCACTGCTAAATGCTAACGAGCGAAAGCGAACAAACTAGTCCAGCTCATGAAGTTATACTAGCTACCGGTTGTCATTTTTTGGTGAGTGTGGACATTTACAAGCGAAAGTGAACTAAAGAAATTGTGCAAATGAAAAAAGTTGTGATGCATGCTTTTCTGAAGGAAGAGCAGCATGTATACATCAAGCAGATGGGAGAAGAACGGAGAAGAAAAAAAATGCCAATAAGAAATAGCAGGGAAAAAAGGGCAGCTAATAAGAAAAGCCATTATTTCACGTCGTTCGTAATAATGATGGTCGGACCAAGGCGCAGCGTGAGTATAGTTCCACATCTTTTCATGAATAAGTGAAACTGAAAACAAAATAACAAAACTTTCAAAGACCCATGACTACGTAGTGCTCAAGCACACTATACATAAATAGTATCCCATAACCCACAGGTGGAAAAATGCAACTTAAGTATGATCCCCAATTAGAGACAACGATTGCCTTTAATTGGGAATCATACACAAACAACAACATAGAAAACTAAACCTAGAACCCCACATAGAAATAATAAACTAGACTAAACACCCCTAGTCACGCCCTGGCTTTCTATGGTCAGGACGTGACACATTATAAGATATCTGATGTGAATTGCATACAATTTGTTTTTAGAGTTTTGGGAAAATGGGCCAAAGATTCAATTTAATCATCTCATGTGCACTGCACAACAGAGATAGAAGGGTTTGGACCAGCTCGCCGTTTACAAACAAATATGTGACTGGCTTAACTGTTCTGGGGAACTGTGGTAAGCTTCGACAGGTGAAATGAAGAACGCAATCTGCTTTATTTCCTAACGTATTGCACAAGTTGACTGCAGGTTTTATCTTTAACTTCAAAGAAATAGTTTTGATGATATTGACGGTATTGAAAAACCATCCTGTGTCTTTCTCCAAATAACCTCCCCAGCCTATTCCCCGAGCTGACAAGGTACAAATCTGTCGTTCTGCCCCTGAACAGGCAGTTAACCCACTGTTCCTAGGCCGTCATTGAAAATAAGAATTTGTTCTTATCCGACTTGCATAGTTAAATAAAAGGTAAAATAATAACAATTCCTTACTCACGATAATTCATTTGTTTATACCCCTTTAAGAGCGTCCCACGCATCTATGCTAGAAAGTGAAACATTTATCTCTGGTAAAATAGGTATTTCTTTTTGAGCGGTTTTCTGAATTGTGAAGGTGCAACCACTGACACGAAACCATGTTCTGTTTGTTTCTATGGCAGAGGCTGTGGTACAGCTAAGCCTAATCAGACTTGCCTGTGCTCATGGTTCTCACAGGTGAAATAAAAATATACAAATGACTTTGCTTGTGATGCCCACCCAACAGCCTAAGCGCATCGGACATGAAAACAACAATACAGATTATACCTTAATTTCAACAAGGAACACAGACTGAGACCAAGGTCTCTTTTACAGCTGGGCCCTGCGCATACTTGTTTACACATACAGTTTAGGTACAATGATAAAAAAAACTAAACAAGACAGACAAAACTATCACAGATCACAAGAAATACAACAACATATTACATTTACACACAGGTTATTATACTAACTAACTTGCATTACCCGAAACAGTTACAAGCAATACAAAAATGCTCCAATAAATATTTAAAATAAGCAAGGGGGACAAGAGTCTCAGGTTTAGTCTGCAGGCTATTCCACAGGCAAGGAGCGTAACAGGAAAAGGCAGCCATACCCAACTCTGTGGAAATTATAATTCTAATATTGATGAGTGATGATAAATAAGAAGGTAGCTTATTCAGAAGTGCTTTATAGACAAACACGAGAGCATGTTGTTCTCATCTCACGGACAGCGATGTCCAACACACAGTGGTGAGTTCTGTAGCTAGCACCCGTAATAAACCTAAGTGGGCAATGATAAGTAGCATCCAGGGATTTAAGTGTTGATGCCGTAGAATGCATGTAAATAATATCCCCATAATCTATAACAGACATAAAAGTAGCTTTCACAATTTGTCTTCTATTTGTAGAGGACAAGCATGTCCTGTCTCTATAGAGGAAGCCTAGCTTGATTTTTTGGAAGTTTACAAAGTTCATCAATATGCATTTTAAAAGACAGTTTATCATCCAACCATATCCCTAAGTATTTATATGCAGAGACCTGATTAATTCGAGAACCATCTAAGCTCGTATTTTTCAACCAACCTTTTGAAAATGTGTTTTCTTTGCATTTAAAACATGTTTCAGCTGTATAAATGACCCTTGTAATATCTTAGAATCTGTCTCAATAGTGATAATGCTTGGGCAGCTGTTGAAGCGATAGAGTACATGACAGTGTCATCAGCATATAAATGAATGACACTTTCTTATCTCATCACCGATATTGTTTATGTAGAGAGTGAACAGTAATGGACCAAGTGTAGAACCTTGTGGGACCCCTTTAACCAACTCCAATGGCTCCGACTGGATGCCGTCGACTCTAACAGCCTGACTTCTATCCTTTATATAGTCATGAAACCAACGACAGGCATTCAGTCCCAGTCCTATTGATGACAGCTTACCCAAAAGTATTGCATAGTCTACAGTGTCAAAAGCTTTAGATAAATCTATGAACAAGGCGGCACAGTACTTTATATTATCTAGGGCACATATGTCAGAGTCAAGGCCCGCGGGCCACATCCGGCCCGCAAGAAGGTTTTTTACGGCCCCTGGGATGATCTTGATTTATTATTAGAACCGGCCCGCAGCAAGCCGGCAGCCCGCAGATCTTTTACACGCACCAATACTACATTTCCCACAATGCAAAGGTGACGCACCGAGCAGTAGGCTGCTTCATTTCAATATTTATTGGCACAGCAGTCGTCAGCATCACAGTAAAATTAACTTTCAGATACCCATCAAAAATGGCAAAACGGAAGGTGGATACTGAGAACCGGGGGTTTCAAACAAGGTGGGAGTCGGAGTATATGTTCACGAAGGTAGCTGGAAAACCTGTGTGTCTTCTGTGTGGAGAAAGTGTGGTGGTACTGAAAGAGTATAATCTGAGACGACATTATGAAACGAAAACACGCGGACAAAAACAAGAATATGGACATGGAACAAAGGCTACAAAAGGCAGAGGAATTAAAACGAGGCCTCAAATCTCGACAGGCTCTGTTCAAAAAAGCCAAATCACAAGGCCAGGCTGCTGTCAAGGCCAGTTTTATTTTGGCAGAAGAGATCGCTAAATCAGCCCGGCCATTTACGGAGGGGGATTTCATCAAAAACTGCATGATTAAAGTTTGTGACGAAGTTTGCCCAGAAAAAGGCAACTCTTTTAAATGTGAGTCTGAGCAGAAACACCATTGCCGAGAGAGTAGACCAGTTGTCCATCAATCTAAAAGAGCAGCTTGTGAAAAAGGGAAAAGATTTTATTGCATATTCCTTGGCTGTGGATGAGAGCACCGACATTTCTGACATTGCCCAGTTGTCAATTTTCATCCGCGGAGTGGACTCCAACCTAAGCGTGACAGAGGAGTTTTTGGCTTTACGTCCTATGCATGGCACAACTACGGGGCATGATTTGTATGAAGAGGTGTCAAGATGTGTAAATGAGATGGAGCTGCCTTGGGAAAAACTCGTGGGTTTGACAACCGACGGAGCACCTGCGATGTGTGGACACAGGAGCGGACTGGTGGCGAAGATACGGGAAAAGATGCAAGAGGAAAACGCGACAGGTGAGCTGACAGCTTATCATTGTATCATACACCAGGAAGCGTTGTGCGGTAAAGCCTTGAAAATGGAGCATGTAATGAGCATCATCACGCACAGTTAACTTTATCAGAGCCAAAGGTTTGAATCACCGCCAGTTCAAGGCATTTCTGACGGAGTTAGAAACGGAGCATGGTGATTTGCCTTATCACACAGAGGTGCGATGGCTAAGCCAGGGAAAGGTGCTTCAAAGATGTTTCGAGCTCCTCGTGAGGAGATTTGTCTGTTCTTGGACAGCAAAGGGAAAGACACAACACAACTCCGAGACGAAATGTTTCTGTGTGAAATGGCTTTTCTGTGTGACATTACGAGTCATCTGAATGCAATAAACTTGCAGCTGCAGGGTCGGGATCGTGTCATCTCTGATATGTACAGTACAGTGAAGGCATTTAAAACCAAACTGACTCTGTGGGAGACGCAGATGCGGAAAGAAAATTTGAGCCACTTTCCCAGCTGCCAGACCATGAAAGAGAAGCTCTCTACCAGTGCTTCCCGAGCACACAGTTGGCTGATAAAATAGGTATGCTTGCCGCTGACTTTCGACGCCGATTTGCTGACTTTGAAGCACAAAAAAGCAGGTTGGAACTGCTCGGTAACCCATTTGCTGTTGACGTGGAAAGCTCACCACCAAACCTCCAAATGGAGTTGATTGACCTCCAATGCAATGATGCACTGAGGGCAAAATATGCGGCAGTGGGTGCTGCGGAGTTCGCCCCCTCCCGGCACAATGCCCCAGCTGCGCATCCAGGCTGCTCAAACGTTGTCTATGTTTGGCAGCACATACCTGTGTGAACAACTGTTTTCTTTGATGAACCTGAACAAAACATCACACAGAAGTCGACTTACTGCTGAACACCTCCACTAATTCTGAGGATTTCTTCAGCTCAGAGCCTTACCCCGAACATTGATGAACTTGTGGAAAAGATGGGACACCACCAAGTATCACCTCAACCTCAAACAAGTGAACATTACTGTGCAATCACATATTTAGAGTTTTTACTCAGTTCAAGTTTAAAAGTTAAAATTTAATATTTGTTTTCACTGCATGTTATTCTCCTTAAACAAAGTGTTGTTTTTGATTAATAGATTTTTGCACTTTATTTTTTTGTATTTCAATCCAATTATATTTTAAAAATATTTCAGTTGAGTGGATGATAGAAAATTGCTATTATTGTTTTTTCTTTGAAGTAAATTTAGCCCACTTTTGCTAAAATAGAAAATATAGTCTACTGATGGTGCCTTGAATACCGGTTTCTTTCATTTAATGTTCATGTTATGGGGATATTTATATAAAGGAAATTTGTCTTTTGTGTCTGTTGAAAATTAAAGATTACTGACAGAGCCATAAGAAAATATTGCTTTATTTATCTGATCATATTGTAATATATTTGTTAGGTTTTCAGTAGGTTCAATTAGGTTCACTAGACTATATGCGTCATTTAAAAAAATTTCAATGAACATTCGAACAGTCCGGCCCTCGTCTTGTAGCTGATTTTTTTATTTGGCCCTCCGTCCATTTGACTTTGACACCCCTGATCTAGGGCATTAGTAATATAATTTACAACACGTACAGTGGCCGTAATAGTACTGTGTTTAGGTCTAAAGCCAGATTGATTACTAGAAAGAATATTGTTAACAGTTAAAAAAGATTGTAGTTGCCTATTCACCAGTGACTCTAGAATTTAGGCCAAACAGGAGAGCTAAGAGATGGGCCAATAATTATCTAATTCACTACCATCACCTCCCTTGAGGAGTGGTAAAACAAAAGCGGTTTTCCAAGATTTAGGAATTTTTCCTACGACAAATGTTTGATTCAAAATATGCATCACTACATCAGCAATAATAGGTGCCGCACACTTGAGTAAATATGGATCCAGATTTTCAGCACCTAATGATTTCTTAGAATCTAGTGCAGATAAGACCTCATCTTCTGTGACTTTTTGAAAATTAAAAACCGGCTTACTGTTTTCCACATCAGCTAAAGGCCGAGCGGCTTTAACAATAGACCGGTCAGGATCATATTGGCCATTTTTTCTTTCAAAAAGAAAATCAGCAGAAATAAAATGCTTATTAAAAACATCACAAGTTTCAGTTCGGTCACTGATGATCCCAGATTCCGATGTAATTTGCTTCGACAGGGATGTCAAGGAGTGTCCTCTGAGCTGTACTTATGCTCGCAACTATTCCACAGGTCACGTTTATAAGTGAGTGTTAAAAGAAATCAAGATTAGGGAAAGTTTCAAGGTACACCTGAGAGTTCCTCAAGTCACACCAGTGTGCTGCGGCACTTGCTGCTGCATACCGGTTGAAAACCACTGTTCTATGGGATTGCTAAATACGTTTTGTTGGCTTTGTCTAATGTACAAGCAGAGTAGAACATTTAGTCGGATGGAGGATGCAGGTGGATGCTAAAGTTTTAAGTGACATGGCAAAATACTACATAGTGTGACGTGATAAGCTCATGTAATGTCTAATCTAGCCTGCCAGTTTTGTTGGCTTTGTTCCATGTATAAATAGTTTTATATTCCCCATGGCCGTACATAATGTCCATCTAGACATTACAAGGTAATCACAGTAATCCGATGTCAGGTGGTGAAGGCCATCGTATGTTTTATCATTATCTTTGATTACTATGGCTGCAAAAATGTCAGCATGCATATTTCATATTATGGAGATGAATACACTTAGAAGACATACTAACTGAATCATTCCCACCAGTTCTATGGAGGTCTTCTGTGACACAGCTTCTATTCTACTCCTGTAAAGGCTCTTGCTAAAAATAAACCTTCTTCATGAGTTTAACCATCTCCTCACTTCCTTGGATATGAAAGAGACGGTAGCTGAAATTACATTACAGAACTGTAGGTCCCTGGAGATGTGTATATTTGATAGTAATAAATTAGGCCTAAATATTGGACTGTTAATTGTGTGGTCTATTAGGCTATACCTTAACAAACCTACAGTGGGGACTGTGAAGAGACACACACAGGCACAGCCAGTGATTGTCAAGCAAATGTGATTTCAGTATTAGTCATGGTAATGGAATGTTAATTAACATTAACACATTTAGCATCTACTGGCTTCCATGGATAGCCTACCATCCACTGTTGCAGACCTTTTGGAACATCTACAATTAACAAAATCGAATAAATCCATATCATATGGCCTACACCATCACAATAAATCCATTATTTATTTTAGACCGGTCTAAAGAAACATAATATTAAGAAAATGTGGTCTGTTAGAGAAGAACAGAATAGTTGTCCTTATGTTAGGCCCTGATCTAGATATGCCAAATGCATTTGGGCTACACTAGTTCATTCAGCAGACAAGATTTGCTTAGAATTCTGTGGTATTATTTTATTTGGGATTTTATCCCAATAGCTGGAAGGGGGAGACATAGGAATCAATGAGGTAACAAAATGAAACAGGGGCAATATATTCATTTTCGCAATAGGAATTCTGCCAATTAGATCGACTGGGATGTTAGTCCATCTAATGAGGTCTGATTGAATTGATTTGAGCATTCTATTGAAGATTTTGTCAAAGGTTTTATCTAAGGAAGGAAATATATCCATTCCTAAATGTTTAAAATGAGAAACGATTGGGATTCCATAAGTAGAGATGGAGTTTGTTGAGTTCTTGAGGGGGAGTAGGGGAGATTTGGTTAGAGATTTGGTCTCCCAGCAAGACGGCTTCCTCAGTTGAGAGAATAGGAGTTCTTATATCTATTAAAAAGGACTCAATCTGGCTTGGTGTTGATTTACTATCAGAGGTGTATAATTCTTTATTGAAACGGGAGAATCATTTTTATAAGGGCACAGGGCGAAACCCAGATGCAGACACGTGAGGCAGATGGTTAGAGTCTCTGATATTTATTATAATCCAAGGGGCAGGCAAGAAAATGGTCATGGACAGGCAAAGATCATAAACAAGGTCAGAGTCCAGGAAGTACAGAATGGAAGGCAGGCTCAAGGTCAGGGCAGGCAGAATGGTCAGGCAGGTGTGTTCTGAGTCAAGGCAGGCAAGGGTCAAAACCCGGGAGGATTAGCAAAAGAGCGAAAAAGAAATAGCGGGAGCACGGAAAAACACACTGGTTGACTTGACAAAATGAACTGGCAACAGACAAACAGGGAACACCGGAATAAATACCCAGTGACTAATGAGGAAAACGGGTGACACCTGGAGGTGGGTGGAGACAATCACAAAGACAGGTGAAACAGTTCAGAACGTGACAATTTTCTTGATTAAAGAAAATAGAGAAGTAGATAATAGTACAAAATCCGTTAAGGAAAATGTCTTGTGCCTATTTGAGTAGAAAGTGTACTCTTTAACATTTGTATTATGTGCTCGCCAGGCATCAATGAGGTCAGAGAGTATATGTTGGAAAGCCCTGGTTGCGTGTGTATTGTAGTTGGTCTTGTTAGATTTGTCCCGCATGAATGTGCGTTCTTTTGGTGCAGGTGTGTTTCTTGGAGCATTGCTATATCAATATGGGTTCTTGATAGAATTTCAAGACAGGACTATTAAGAACAAATCATTATTTACAATGACGGCCTACCTGGGAACAGTGGGTTCAAAATGCCTTGTTCAGGGGCAGAAGGACATTTTTTTTTTCTTGTCTGCTTGGGGATACGATCCAGCAACCTTTTGGTTACTGGCCAAACGCTCTAAACACTAAGCTACCTGTCACCCCATGTAGATAGAGTTATTAAAGTGACAATGCATAGATGATAACAGAGAATAGCAGCGACGTAAAAGAGGTGGGTGGGGGGCAATGCAAATAGTCTGGGTAGCCATTTGATTAGATGTTCAGGAGTCTTATGGTCTCGGGGTAGAAGCTGTTGAGAAGCCTCTTGGACCTAGACTTGGCACTCCGGTACAGCTTGACGTGCGGTAGAAGAGAGAACAGTCTATTACTAGGGTGGCTAAAGTCTTTGACAATTTTTAGGGCCTTCCTCTGACACCGGCTGGTATTGAGGTCCTGGATGGCAGGAAGCTTGGCCCAGTGAAATACTGGGCCGTACTCACTACCCTCTGTAAGGCCAGCAGTTGCCATACTAAGCAGTGATGCAACCAGTCAGGATGCTCTCGATGGTGCAGCTGTATAACTTTTTGAGGATCTGACGACCCATGCCAAATCTTTTCAGTCTCCTGAGGGGGAATGGATTTTGTCATGCCCTCTTCACAACTGCCCGTCAGGAAGTCCAGGATCCAGTTGCAGAGGGAGGTATTTAGTCCCAGGGTCCTTACCTTATTAATGATCTTTCAAGGAACTATGGTGTTGAACACTCAGCTGTAGTCAATGAATAGTATTCTCACATAGGTGATCCTCAGGTGGGAAAAGGCAGTATGGAGTGCATTAGAGATTGCATCATCTGTGCATCTGATAGGGCAGTATGCAAATTGGACTGGGTCTAGGGTTTCTGGGATAATGATGTTGATGTGAGCAATGACCAGCCTTTCAAAGCACTTCATGGCTACAGACATGAGTGCTACGGGTCGGTAGTCATTTAGGCAGGTTACCTTAGTGTTCTTGGGCAGAGGGACTATGGTGGTCTGCTTATAATATGTTGTTATTACAGACTCGGACAGGAAGAGGTTGAAAATGTCAGTGAAGACTGTCACGATTTACTACGAGTGGTGGGTGGAATCAGGCGCAGAGAGCAGGGTTCAGTAGATTGTCAATTTATTCTCCGGCGCACAGAAACGGTCACGCCAACACACAGGGCGCATACAATTGACCAGCCCACACACAGGACCAAAATAGTCCGGAGAATACACACACGAAAACCACCATACAACAGAGTAACAAAAACAATCCCGCACAAAACAAGGGCGGGACAACCTACTATATATAAGGACGCTAATTAAACTAAAATACACACAAGTGAAACTAATAAGACAAAACCAACAGACAAACGAAAAAGGGATCGGTAGTGGCTAGTAGGATGGTGACGACGACCGCCGAGCACCGCCCGAACAGGCAGGGGAGCCAACTTCTGCGGAAGTCGTGACAAAGACACTTGCCAGTTGATCAGCGCATGCTCGCAGTACACATCCTGGTAATCTGTCTGGCCCTGCGGCCTTGTGAATGTCGACCTGTTTAAAAGGTCTTACTCACATCGGCCGCTGAGAGCGTGATCACACAGGCTTCCGGAACAGCTGGTGCTCTCATGCATGTTTCAGTGTTATTTGCCTCGAAGAGAGCATAGAAGTAGTTTAGCTCGTCTGGTAGGCTTGTGTCACTGGGCAGCTCTCGGCTGGGCTTCCCTTTGTAGTCTGTAATGGTTAGCAAGCTCTGCCACATCCAACAAGCGTCAGAGATGGTGTATTATGATTTTATCTTAGTCCTGTATTGATGCTTTGCCTGTTTGATTGTGGGGACGACGTCATCAATGCACTTATTGATGAAGCCAATGACTGATGTGATGTACTCCTCAAAGCCATCGGAGGAATCGTGGAAAGTATTCAGGTCTGTGCTAGAAAACAGTCCTGTAGCTTAGCATCTGCTTTATCTGACCACTTCTTTATTGATCGAGTCACTGGTGCTTCCTGCTTTAGTTTTTGCTTGTAAGCAGGAATCGAGATGATCGAATTATGGTCAGATTTGCAAAATGGAGGGCGAGGGAGAGCTTTGTATGTGTCTCTTTGTGTGGAGTAAAGGTGGTCCATGCTGATAATTTTTTTCCCTGTTTGCTTATGGCGGAATATAGCTCATTGAGGCCGGTCTTAGTGCCAGCATCAGTCTGTTGTGGTATGTAGACAACTACGAAAAAAAACTGATAAACTCTCTATGTAGATAGTGTGGTCCACAGCTTATCATGAGATACTCTACCTCAGGCAAGCAAAACCTCGAGACTTCCTTAGATCTCATGCACCAGCTGTTATTTACTAATATACATAGTTTGCCGACCCTTGTTTTACCAGACGCCGCTTTTCAACCCTGCTGATACAGTGTATAACCAGCCAGCTGTATTTTGATAATGTCATCGTTCAGCCATGACTCCGTGAAGCATAAGATATTCAAGTTTTGAAAATAGTAGTTTAATCTTCCTCGTAGGTCATTGATTTTTTTAAGAGGTTAAGCGGGATAATTGTCATCAGCAACCGCTGAATAGCATAGCGCCTCAGTCAAATCATATTACTAAAATATTCATATTCATGAAATCACACAGTTTATCCCTTTGTTAATCCACCTGTCATCTCAGATTTTGAAATTATGCTTTACAGCGAAAGTAATCCAAGCGTTTGTGTAAGTTTATCGATCGCATGACAAAACAAAACACTTAGCATCAGGTAGCTTGGTCATGAAAATCAGAAAAGCAATCAAATTAATCGTTTACCTTTGATGATCTTCGGATTTTTTCACTCACGAGACTCCCAGTTACACAACAAATGTTCCTTTTGTTCCATAACGATTATGTTTATATTCAAAATACCTCCGTTTGTTTGGTACATTATGTTCAGAAATCCACAGGAAAGAGCGGTCACGACAACGCAGACAAATTCCAAATAATATCCATAATGTCCACAGAAACATGTCAAACATTTTTATAATCTATCCTCATGTTGTTTTTAAATATATAATCGATAATATATCGACCGCAAATGTCTTTCACAGTAGGAGAGGGAAAAGCAATACCTATCCAAAGTCTGTTCCGCGAGCAAAACTCACGTGACCACTTGACGCGATGTTATCGTTCTGGCTCATTTTTCAAAATAAAAGCCTGAAACTATGTCTGAAGACTGTTGACACCTTGAGGAAGCGATAGGAAAAGGAATCTGGTTAATATCCCTTTAAATGGAGCAATGGGAGGCTATGGAACATGGAGTTTTCAAAATAGAAGCCACTTCCTGGTTTGATTTTTCTCAGGGTTTCACCTGCAATATCTGTTCTGTTATATTCACAGACAATATTTTGACAGTTTAGACTTTAGACTGTTTTCAATCCTAATCTGTCAATTATATGCATATTCTAGAATCTGGTCATGAGAAATAGGCTGTTTACTTTGGGAACGTTATTTTTCCAATCATAAAAATAGTGCCCCCTAGCTTCAAGAGGTTAACTAATTACGTGACTTCTGAAGGTAATTGGTTGCACCAGATCATATTTATTGGCTTCATAGCAAAGAGAGTGAATAGGTATGCAATTGTTATTTTTATCTTTTTTTTTAAACAATTATTTTCATTCCCTTCACCAAATTGGACTATTTTGTGTATGTCCATTACATGAAATCCAAATAAAAATCAACTACAGGTTGTAATGCAGCAAAGTAGGAAAATGCCAAAGGGGATGAATTATTTTGCAATTAACAAGTCAATAACACAGTAGAAAAAAAAAGAGTCTATATACATTGTGTGCAAAAGGCATGAGGAGGTAGGCGAATAATTACAATTTTGCAGATTAACACTGGAGTGATAAATGATCCGATGGTCATGTACAGGTAGAGATATTGGTGTGCAAAAGAGCAGAAAAGTAAATAAATATAAACAGTATGGGGAAGAGGTAGGTAAAATTGGGTGGGCTATTTACCGATAGACTATGTACAGCTGCAGCGATCAGATAGCTGCTCAGATAGCAGATGTTTGAAGTTGGTGAGGGAGATAAAAGTCTCCAACTTCAGCGATTTTTGCAATTCGTTCCAGTCACAGGCAGCAGAGAACTGGAACGAAAGGCGGCCAAATGAGGTGTTGGCTTTAGGGATGATCAGTGAGATACACCTGCTGGAGCGCGTGCTACGGGTGGGTGTTGCCATCGTGACCAGTGAACTGCGATAAGGCGGAGCTTTACCTAGCATGGACTTGTAGATGACCTGGAGCCAGTGGGTCTGGCGACGAATATGTAGCGAGGGCCAGCCGACTAGAGCATACAGGTCGCAGTGGTGGGTGGTATAAGGTGCTTGAGTAACAGAACGAATGGCACTGTGATAAACTGCATCCAGTTTGCTGAGTAGAGTGTTGGAAGCTATTTTGTAGATGACATCGCCGAAGTCGAGGATCGGTAGGATAGTCAGTTATACTAGGATAAGTTTGGCGGCGTGAGTGAAGGAGGCTTTGTTGTGGAATAGAAAGCCGATTCTAGATTTGATTTTAGATTGGAGATGTTTGACATGAGTCTGGAAGGAGAGTTTACAATCTAGCCAGACACCTAGGTACTTATAGATGTCCACATATTCTAGGTCGGAGCCATCCAGGGTGGTGATGCTAGTCGGGCGTGCGAGTGCAGGCAGGGAACGGTTGAAAAGCATGCATTTGGTTTTACATTAGTTTATGTATGATTATGATGGTGTTCTACAAAGGTCCTCGGTAAATGCGGAAGACATTTCAGTTGAATACATTCAGTTGGAGAATTGACTATGTATCCCCCTTTCCTTTCCCGTTCCCTTTATTGTGACATTCATAAAAAGGTAATGTGCAATAAACAGCATTCAAGTTAACATTTTCTACATACAGTACCAAGAAAAAAGACAAATTTAGCATGATTGGCATGCTGCTAAGGAAAATGTGTGCTTTTACTGGGCTCCAGAGTGGAGCAGCGTTGCAGCGGTCTAAAGCACTGCATCTCAGTGCTAGATGTGCCATTACAGACCCTGGTTTGATTCCAGGCTGAATCACAACTGGCCGTGATTGGGAGTCCCATAGGGCGGCGCACAATTGGCCCAGTGTTTGGGTTTGGCCGGGGTAGGCCGTCATTGTAAATAAGAATTTCTTCTTAACTAACTTGCCTAGTTAAATAAAAAAAAAAAAAAATACTGTAAAACTGCATAAAAAGGTGGGAAAGACTGTATCCCTCTGTGCCACAGACCTGACTATTTTCACATTATTACTGGTCACATGTCTGTATTATGAAACAAATCCTAACTTGTATTAATGGAGATAACATGCCTGGATGGCCTGGGCCTCTTCTGGGTCTCTGTGATTTAAGTGTGCCTGTCATGGTTGATTCCCACTCCTAAAACCCACTGACACGGGACATTCAGTAGATATTTTTGGCCTTTCAGATCTGCATAAGCCAACAAGGCCGGGGAGAAAAGAACCACAAATACAAGACAATGTCTTCATGTTGCATAGCAATACATTCTCAGAGTCTAATTCAATGGCTATGGGTACATCTCTGTTGCCAGGTGTTTAGAGGAAAAAGATAATTGTTGTTAAATATCAGATAAAATGAACAGATATCTACAGTATCTATAGCTGAAGAGACATGTACTGTACACCATGCGCAATACAATTCTGTATTGTCTGTATTCTTGCTTCCTTGCAGGATCAATTACAACTTTGAAAAATGGGATTTAAACTCGTTAAAAACTGTCAGGTGTGTTGGTCACATATTTCCCTCTCCACTCCATCGTAGTGAGTGGGGCTTAGCAAAAAAAGACCTGTCTGGAGACCTTATCTTGCTGTGGAGCATAAAGCGCTGTGCAGCCTGTGCTGCTGTCTCTATTGACAGGATGATGTAGGGGAAGCCTGCCTTTCCAGATAAACAGTTCCTCTGTACTCAGGACAGCTTAGCAGGCCTCCTGTTTGCTGCCAGCTCTGGAGAAACTGCTCCTACTGCCGTTAGCAACCTCCCATGTATGTGGAGACAAGCTAGTTTAACTGAATGTGGGAGGGGGCATATACTGGAAAGGGGGCATATACTGGAAACAAATTCTTAATGAACAAAAATCTATGGAATAAGATAATCTCCTTTGTTTTGTCGATGTTGAGTGAGAGGTTATTTTCCTGACACCACACACCGAGAACCCTCACCTCCTGTCATGTGTCAGTTGTGCAGAGGTGAGGACAGAGTCAGGCGCAGGACACAGAACTGAGTAAAACAACGTACTTTTAAGACTAACACATGACCAGGAACACTCACGCACAAAACATAATGAGAACCAGAGGGTTAATTAAGCTTAGGGCTTACTTTTTCAAACATTCTGTTAAAAATTGCGCAACCTTTCAGCGTCCTGCTACTCATGCCAGGAATATAGTATATGCATATGATTAGTATGTGTGGATATAAAACACTCTGACGTTTCTAAAACTGGTTAAATCACGGCTGTGACTATAACAGAACGTGTGTTTCGTCGAAAAGCCCATCACCAAAAAGTGGAAAAAATATCAATGCGCCACTTGCATGTATTGTCTATGGCACAGCAAATTAGATGGGGCCGAGATTACAAGTCCTACAGCTTCCACATGATGTCGCCAGTCTTGGCAATTGCCTGGGAGTTGTTCCTTGGTCAAACGAAGAAGAGAGACCCCATTCCATCCGGTCTCCGACAGGATGTTTTGGAAGAGATATTTCCGACCATGATTTGAAGACGTGGAGCTATTGAATACACATCGCCCCGTGATCAATTTGATTAATTTGAGACTAATTCTCTCCTCATGACCCTCCTGCGTTATCATACATAGTGGAGCTGTGACCTCCCTAATTAGACCCGACCCTAAAGGATGACTATCTAAGGAATGTACAGGGAAGGTGTTAGTTGAGAATGATCTGTTAATTGAATGATTAGAATATTCCGCCCTGAAACATATAAATGTATTGAATTGATTAGAATGTATAAAATCATAATCAATAAATGTGTAGTCCTAGTCAGAATTAGGGTAAAACTGTCTGAGCTTGGTGCTGACCTGACTAGTGAAGGGGATTTGGGAGAAAACGGAAAAGGCAAAGTAATTATCCGTTGGAATATTATTGAAGATTTATGATAAAAACATCCTAAAGATTGATTCTATACATTGTTTGAATGTTTCTAAACATCAACTAAGATTGATTTGGATTTGTGACTAAATTTATTGTTGGGATTCCTGATCTCTGAACTAATTATTGCATGCAACTCTCTCCACCTGGAAAAAGATCACTAATCCCTGCTGGGTGAGACATACGGCAGGTATCTGTATGGCTTGTTTTGGTATCAGCCCTGGCCCTGGTATCTGACGGTGTGTGAAGCCCTGAGGTCATGCCCCCAGACGTTCCAGACAGACCCTTGTAGCAGGACATTGTGTGCATCTGTTTGTGTGTATGTGTGTGCTTATGATTGTGTGAAGGCGTGGGCGTGAGAAGTCAGTATAAAATTTGTTGCTTTGTACTGTGCACGCCAGAACGTTCCCGTGAATAAACCTTTTTGACTATTTTAGCTGGGCGTCCGTCTGTTTCATTCGACCAGGATCTTACACATTCTGGTTTGCAGACTGAGGAATATAATTAAATTGGGTTATGTACCTGGAGAACATAATTCTCCTATCAATTGATCCTTCGGGCCGGATCTCAATACCTGCCTCTGTCGTCCCAAAGAACTGCTGAAAACCGTGGACGGGCGCATCCAGGATCCGTAAGACAAAGACCTGTCCTCTGAATTGAGGGTTTATTTCAGGCCAGGGGTGAGGTGGTGACAAGATACAACCTACATTGCTTTTCCCAGTCTACGAGAAGGTCAAGAAAACTTTATTCACGAATTAGGGGAATTGGCGCTTGGGCTACATACAGAAATATATTTGATTGTTTTTGTGTAGTTTAGGTGTTGATTTTAAAATTCCCACAGGGTATTCTTACCTGCTGACCTATTTTTAGAATTTTGTGTAGAGAACCCTGATATAGGTAGTATTAGTTTCCTACGGGAACTTTTTTTTTTCCAAAAATGAAAATACTGCCCCCTAGTCACAAAAAAGGGTAATGTCACAACTGCTTACAGATTTACAGGCCTTGAGGTGCCATGTTTCAATTTTGTGTTTTCGTAACAGTAGGCCGAACGACATGTGCGGTGACAATCCTCACAGGGGGTCAGGTGTAAGGGTTGCAGAGGACAATTTTCATCCAGACATACTGAACAGTTATACCGGCTTTCGGGTGTAGCCCGACATATGTGTACAGACATATGGTGCGCCTAAAAATGCTCTGATGTTAGTAATGGCATAGTAATGTTAATTTTGCACATAAAAGTACAAAATCTGAGGATGAGGTTGGGGGTTGTTTTGGAACTTCAAGAGAGCTGCATTAGCTCTACTGTGGTACAAAACCACAATCTTGATGTTCAGAAAGTTTTCAAATTTGACTATGTCAGAGAAAGCCACAGCATCCTGTATACCGAGAACCACGGCCGTTTGGAGGTCTCTAGCATTTTGTAACGCCGCTAGATCAGTACATCCAGTGTTGAGTAAATTGGATAGCCCTATTGCAAAGCATAGCTTATTACCTGGATTCTGAACGTTTATGAGGTAGGCCCTTTTATTGCTTATGATTTCTGATTGCATTAGGCTATCTAGCTTCCTTCTCTGACCCCCACCACCCAGGGGTTGACGTATTATTTGTACTACAAGCTTGAGGTTCCTATCGGCTATGACAAATACATTTGACTGAACAAGTCGTTCTAGCAGGGCGATAAATTGTTCAAGATCTGCTTCGCCATTGGTCAAAATAAGAGATACCGTGTTATGCAGGCTATCGCCATAAATTTCCAACTGTAAGACATCACGTGGTTCGGCATAATCTCTTGCTCTGTCTAACAGTTCGTTCAGAGTATCCAATATCATTACGTAAAACACAGCATAGTCAAGATTCTGATTCACCCATGTGAAATGGAAAAACTGTCGAATCTCTGTATTGTTGAATTTATTTCGATGCACAACCCGAACACTTCGATCAATACCGTCTCCCTCCTGATTTATTAGACAATTTTCCAATTCCCCAAAAACATCATATTGCGTTTCAGACTCTTCTGACATGGGCGTTAACTTCTTAAAGTATAGGGGGCAGCATTTTCACTTTTGGATAAATAGCGTGCCCAATTTCAACTTCCTGCTACTCATGCCAAGAATATAAGATATGCATATCATTAGTAGATTTGGATAGAAACCACTCTGAAGTTTCTAAAACTGTTTGAATCATGTCTGTGAGTATAACAGAACGTATGTAGCAGGCAAAACCCAGAGGACTAACCGTTCAGAATTCTTTTTTTTTAAGGTCTCTGTCTGTCCAGTAGATCTCATTGGGAAACGATATTTCTTAGACACTTCTTTTCAGTTCCTACCGCTTCCACTGGAGGTCACAAAAGTCTTTGGAATTTGGTTGAGGTTATTCCTTTGTGCAATGAAGAAGTATGGCCATCAAGGAACTGGGTAACACTGTTGAGAGTTGCGCAAGACTTGAAAAGTAGCGTTGGTTTGTTGTCTTCCTGTATTGAACACAGATAGACCGGTCTTTAATTTGATCAATTATTAACGTTTAAAATACCTAAAGTTTTATTACAAAAGTTGTTTGAAATGTTTTGGCAAAGTTTACAGGCAACTTTTGAGATATTTTGTGGTGACGTTGCGCAAATTGGAAGCTGTATTTTTCTGGCTCAAACGCGCCAAATAAATTGACATTTTAATCGAACAAAAGGACCAATTGTGATGTTTATGGGACATATTGGAGTGCCAACAAAAGAAGCTCGTCAAAGGTAAGGCATGTTTTATATTTTATTTTTGTGTTCTCTCTAGCGCCTGCAGGGTTGAAATATGCTACTCTCTTTGTTTACTGTTGTGCTATCATCAGATAATATCTTCTTATGCTTTCGACGAAAAGCATTTTAAAAATCTGACATGTTGGCTGGATTCACAACGAGTGAAGCTTTAATTTACTATCTTACATGTGTGATTTAATGAAAGTTTGATTTTTATATAATTTATTTGAATTTGCCGCGCTGCATTTTCCCTGGCTTTTGGCCAAGTGGGACGCAAGCGTCCCCTATACCTTATTAACAGCTGGTTTTGCGGGGTGTGGGATGCCGAAGATGTCGGGCTCTCGTTCATCTGATAATTAGCGATATGAGAGCTTTGGGAATCTGTGATAACAGGTTTTCATCGGGCGTCCCTGACTCGTTCATACGATTAGCCATTTCTAGGAGTTCGGCTGGAATCTATGATAATATGCTTTCATCTATCGGCATTATGTCGGTTACCCCCGCCTCGTTCATACGTTCATAATAATTCATAATAATTTCTAGGAGTTCTGGCGGTATCTGTGATAAGAGGCTTTCAACTGTTTCAATTGGGTCTGGTGGCTCTGCCATTTGGATAATTAATGACGTGCGTTCTTGGGTTATTCTGGAAAGATCCGTGTTATATATATGATTTTAGCACCTGTATTTGCATTTTTTAATCGGATTGCTGTTTAACATACGTGGAATTGTTCTATGCCAGAACGATAGATCCTCTCGGTATTGTCGCTCAAGTAAAAACCCCATTCATTTGTGTAGCAAAACCTTTCGGGATTTCAGAGCCCTGGAAAAGGCTGTGAAAAACCTAGCTTGTTCTATTTCAGATCCGGATGTTCAAATCAAATCAAATCGAATTTTATTTGTCACATACACATGGTTAGCAGATGTTAATGCGAGTGTAGCGAAATGCTTGTGCTTCTAGTTCCGACAATGCAGTAATAACCAACAAGTAATCTAACTAACAATTCCAAAACTACTGTCTTATACACAGTGTAAGGGGATAAAGAATATGTACATAAGGATATATGAATGAGTGATGGTACAGGGCAGCATACAGTAGATGGTATCGAGTACAGTATATACATATGAGATGAGTATGTAGACAAAGTAAACAAAGTGGCATAGTTAAAGTGGCTAGTGATACATGTATTACATAAGGATGCAGTCGATGATATAGAGTACAGTATATACGTATGCATATGAGATGAATAATGTAGGGTAAGTAACATTATATAAGGTAGCATTGTTTAAAGTGGCTAGTGATATATTTACATCATTTCCCATCATTTCCCATTATTAAAGTGGCTGGAGTTGGGTCAGTGTCAATGTCAGTGTGTTGGCAGCAGCCACTCAATGTTAGTAGTGGCTGTTTAACAGTCTGATGGCCTTGAGATAGAAGCTGTTTTTCAGTCTCTCGGTCCCAGCTTTGATGCACCTGTACTGACCTCGCCTTCTGGATGATAGCGGGGTGAACAGGCAGTGGCTCGGGTGGTTGATGTCCTTGATGATCTTTATGGCCTTCCTGTAACATCGGGTGGTGTAGGTGTCCTGGAGGGCAGGTAGTTTGCCCCCGGTGATGCGTTGTGCAGACCTCACTACCCTCTGGAGAGCCTTACGGTTGAGGGCGGAGCAGTTGCCGTACCAGGCGGTGATACAGCCCGCCAGAATGCTCTCGATTGTGCATCTGTAGAAGTTTGTGAGTGCTTTTGGTGACAAGCCGAATTTCTTCAGCCTCCTGAGGTTGAAGAGGCGCTGCTGCGCCTTCTTCACGACGCTGTCTGTGTGAGTGGACCAATTCAGTTTGTCTGTGATGTGTATGCCGAGGAACTTAAAAACTTGCTACCCTCTCCACTACTGTTCCATCGATGTGGATAGGGGGGTGTTCCCTCTGCTGTTTCCTGAAGTCCACAATCATCTCCTTAGTTTTGTTGACGTTGAGTGTGAGGTTATTTTCCTGACACCACACTCCAAGGGCCCTCACCTCCTCACTGTAGGCCGTTTCGTCGTTGTTGGTAATCAAGCCTACCACTGTTGTGTCGTCCGCAAACTTGATGATTGAGTTGGAGGCGTGCGTGGCCACGCAGTCGTGGGTGAACAGGGAGTACAGGAGAGGGCTCAGAACGCACCCTTGTGGGGCCCCTGTGTTGAGGATCAGCGGGGAGGAGATGTTGTTGCCTACCCTCACCACCTGGGGGCAGGAAGTCCAGTACCCAGTTGCACAGGGCGGGGTCGAGACCCAGGGTCTCGAGCTTGATGACGAGCTTGGAGGGTACTATGGTGTTGAATGCCGAGCTGTAGTCGATGAACAGCATTCTCACATAGGTATTCCTCTTGTCCAGATGGGTTAGGGCAGTGTGCAGTGTGGTTGAGATTGCATCGTCTGTGGACCTATTTGGGCGGTAAGCAAATTGGAGTGGGTCTAGGGTGTCAGGTAGGGTGGAGGTGATTTGCCACCAAAGAAATGTCGGACTCTAGAAGGTTGGCCGCATCCCATAATAGCCGGTCGTCTGCCTCTGAAATGTCATTTAAAACGGTGAAATCCTCCGTTTTGGTTGTTTCATAGGGAATGTTCGGTGAGCCGGAATCCCCCTGCTCTAGATGTATGTGGTCTTCTTTGCCATTATATGCCGGGGAAGAGTCTGATTGAAAATAATACATACAAAATAGGTTATTAAATATAAAAATATGTTAGATACATAAAATGTCAAGTACATTTCAGGTATAATACTATATATTAACAATACATAATTAAAATACCTCTGCTTTTCTGGCGCGGAAACCGGAGGGGCGTGACTTTTTTCATCAAGCGTTCCTGAATCTGCAGGGCCGGTATCGTTGGAACCTGAAAAAACATTATTTGGCCTTGTTTTAACATATTCAAGCCTAAAAAATGTATAACTAATAATATATATATATATATATATATATATATATATATATATATATATATATATATATAACGGCTTCATTCCGTGTCCATGGAGCACCGGCGACAGGAGTCATAATTTTCCGTTTAATATTCAGTGTTTTATTTTTTAAATGTTGTTTCGTGTTCTGGGGCCGCATGTCTTGTTCTGGGACCAATACCCCCGGACATTCCTGTTTCATAGACAACAGCCCTAAGGTCAATAAAACCATGCTGGTCATTTATGAACATTTGAACATCTTGGCCACGTTCTGTTATAATCTCCACCCGGCACAGCCAGAAGAGGACTGGCCACCCCACATATGCTCTCTCTAATTCTCTTTTTCTTTCTCTCTCTCGGAGGACCTGAGCCCTAGGACCGTGCCCCAGGACTACCTGACATGATGACTCCTTGCTGTCCCCAGTCCACCTGACTGTGCTGCTGCTCCAGTTTCAACTGTTCTGCCTTATTATTATTCGACCATGCTGGTCATTTATGAACATTTGAACATCTTGGTCATGTTCTGTTATAATCTCTACCCGGCACAGCCAGAAGAGGACTGGCCACCCCACATAGCCTGGTTCCTCTCTAGGTTTCTTCCTAGGTTTTGGCCTTTCTAGGGAGTTTTTCCTAGCCACCGTGCTTTTACACCTGCATTGTTTGCTGTTTGGGGTTTTAGGCTGGGTTTCTGTACAGCACTTTGAGATATCAGCTGATGTACGAAGGGCTATATAAATACATTTGATTTGATTTGAATAAAACAGGGGGTGGGGGGGGCCATACTCTTTGAAATGTTCAAACACAATCCCCTCCAGTTCAAAGAGGTCCCTAGACATCAATCATCATGACAACTTCAAAGGAATATACATAATTTCACACACCCTCTAAGGCGTGACAACAGGAACAGGATGCCCATATATGGGCATAAGCACATGATAAGTTCCCGCCATGATGTCCTGACAGGATGCCCAAATATGGGCACTCCCTAGAGCACGTGATAAATTCCCGCCAGGATGTCCTGACCGGATGCCCAATATGGGCATAAACACATCATCCGGACATAGGGTCATAAATCACACGTTTGACGTGTGCCGTCTACTTTATTCTCTCTCTGATGTCTTTGGGGTATACAAAACATCAATTTAAACACATTCGATTATACTGCAATTTCACTGCCTCAGTTTTCCACCATAGTTCTCTATGATTATGATGGTGTTCTACTAAGCTTGGTGACACATATAAGGCTGCCCTCTACTGTGACATTCAAAAAAAGTAATGTGCAACAAACTGCATTCAACTGAAGCTTTTGTAAATACAGTACCCAGAAAAATTCAACTTGAGCATGATTGGCACGCTGCTAAGGAAGTATCCAATTTTACTGAAAGACCACATAACATTTACATTTTAGTCATTTAGCAGATGCTCTTATCCACATACCTGACTATTTACACATGGTTGTGCAAACATCGAACTGATTCCCACTCCACAACCCACTAACAATACTGATTTCCCACAAGGCCATCTGAAGACACAATGGACATTCAGTAGCAGAGCAACAGAAGTTGACAAGGCCAGGGAGAAAAGAACCAAAGAATTCACAGTCTCCATGTTGCATAGCAACTGATAACAAGTGGTATGTTGCCAGGTGTTTTCGAGGTAAATGGAACTGGTGTACACAGTAAGTACATTTAGAGCTATAAAATATAGAGCAACAGTTTCATTTGGGTTTAGATACTGTGAAAAACTGCCTTTACAACATCGATCGTGAAATCAAATAAATATTGGACTTTTTTTTTGTGGTGTGAAAGACTGGATAGTTCCCTGAAAAGCAATAGAAGACATTCCAGATAGTGATTTTGATCAGACAGTGGTTAAAATATAAAATTATTAGGCTAAACTTTGCAATAGATGGGATTGGGAAAGTGTTAAACTGGGTCAAAACTGTCAGGTGTGTTAGTCTCCTCTCCACTGTAGTGAGTGAGGCCTTGCAGTAAGGGAATACTTCCCTTTATTGGACAAAAATGAATGGGAAGTCATTGGCATCGGACAAACCATATACACATTGTCCAATACCACCCAATTCGGCGTTGATTCATGCAAAGTGTATTGCAAATGCCATATGGCAATTGCCAGTTGTAACACTTTAAAAATCCAACAGGTGGCGAATGCGTTCCACCTTGGTTTTTCATATTGGAAATGTAACCCAAGTCAACATCCAAAAGCAAAATTTTGAAAAAATGTTTTTTTTTTTGTCAAAAACTTCACACACCCTTAAAAAAAGTGCTTTCTGGACCGTTTTTCGAAATTCTTTCGAATTTTGTGTCAATTAAACACGTATAAGAACTGTATCAACATACTTTAGTCGTATTTTATTATCATAATTTTCTTTTTTTTACTTGTGCATAAGGCATATGTTTTGTCCATTTACAATATGATTTCATAGGAAGTCAAAAGTCGAAAATGTGAACTTTTTTTTTTTTTTGCACGTGCATTTGCAATATGTTTCAATGGGCATTTACCATAAGAAATTTGACATACTCAAAAATCCTGCAGAAATGCAAAATTGACTGGCCTGATGAACACAGGATGGCCTGGCAGTGATAGTTGCTCCTTTCCATCGCTCATTGTGTTGACTTCATCATGTCCATTTTGTGATGTTTTTTCACTGTTGAATCATATTGCAAGTGCACGTGCATTTGCAATATGGTTCAATGGGCATTTACCATAAGAAATTTGACATGCTCAAAAATCCTGCAGGAATGCAAAATTGACTGGCCAGATGAACTCGGGATGGCCGGGCATTGATAGTGGGCCTTCTCCATCGCTCGTTGTGTTGATTTCATTATGTCCATTTGTTTATGTTTTCTCACTTTTGCAAAGTCACTGTGCATTTGCAATATGGTTCAATGGGCATGTACCATCACGATTTTGTCATGCTATAAAAATCCTGCAGGAATGCGAAATTGACTGGCCCGATGAACACGGGATGGCTGGGCAGTGATTCTGGTTCATCTCAATCGCTCGTTAGGGTTGATTTCAGAATGTCACTTTGGTGATGGTACCTCACTGTTTAAACATATTGCAAATGGACAAAAGTCACCAGCAAGTCACCGTCCATCAGTCAATTAGATATCATTCTGACACCAAACTGATACAAACTGACACCAAACCCACTTTTTCCAACTCGTTTAGTAGCCAACTATCACATACTTCAGAGCTGGCCCAAAATTCACAACGCCTTCGGTTCAAACCATAAAAAAAACATAAAACACGTAGTTACGTTCTAGCTGCGGGTCCATTTCTTATGTTATGTGTAGGCCTAGCTGAGGCAACCCCGAATCCCAAGTTTCGGCTCGATCGGTCATTTGGTGTCCGAGCAAAACCCTAATTGGTGCTGAAAATCCACTTTTTTCCATGACTTGCTACGGGGTCCTTGAATGAGCTATCGGACAGAAACGTTGGGGTCTGTCTATATTTGCCGAGACGGTCGCAATGCACCTAGTCTTGCGACTCTGGGACATTTCTAAATGTCGTCATTTTTGTGATGAAGTCATTGCAAATGTACGAGGCTGTTTCTCGGTCTGAGAACCTTCTAGAGCCACGTAACTCACCACGCACTATCGACCTGAAGTCTAGAACAGGATTCTAAAGTTTTGGAACTCTAGGTCTGACGGTTCTTTTTTAGCTCGAACAAAGCTAACTATTGCAGGCACTGTCAGTCTCTACGCACCCCAATACGTCCCTCCTTACAAGTTGTGTGTCTGTGTGATTTAGTTTTCCTTTGAAATTTTATGGGGAAAATGACTGATTTACAGTTCATGGGGGTTGCCTAATCACACATATGAAGTTTTGGACAGATCTGACTTTTTTAACCCTTCGAAACAGCTCCTGAGACACCAATTATGGCACTTCCGGTTGGCACAGGAAGCTATAAGTCAACACATATCCTCATTGGGGTATGCTTTTACAGAATCCTGAGTTTTAAGTCTTTACGTTAAGAATTGACTGATTTACAGTCTATCAAACTGCAGACAGGGTATGGATATACACTTTTAGTGTGATTTTAACCACTTCCGGTTGGTCCAGGAATCTTAGAATCAACACAGGTAGACCTCATACTGGCCTGATGGACTGTTACCAAAGACAGGTTCATACGGCATTCATAACCCATATAGGCTTCAGGTTGAATTTAGGGGTGCAGGCAATGTATTCCTATGGGGAGAGAAGTCAATGCAAACTCTTTGAAGTAAACACCTTCTTTTAACTATTAAGAATGAATGCCACACGGTCAAGGTTAGGCTTCCACGGATCGGGAGGACCTTAGGAACGTACCTGAGGTCGAATCTTGCTTCTCACCCTAACGGTTCTCTCTCTGTCACCCAAAAGCAAATGACGTTGTGGGGCAGGCTTCATTTTGGGCCTACTTTTCTAATGGTCGCTGCGCTTAGACCGAGCGAGCTACTGTCAAGCGGGATATCTCGTTGAACTCGGCACAGCCTAGGGATTATGGTAATGCCATTGCCTGCTCTCTGTGTCTTTAGGCACCGCACTTTTTCACTCCATCCTTGCTGTGTGTGTGTTTGAGAGCTTTTCTTTGACATCTGTTGGGAGAAATTACTGATTTACAGTTCATGAGGTTTACCTAGTCACACATATGAAGTTTTGGAAAGATGTGACTTTTTTAACCCTTCAAAACAGACAGTGTGACCCAATTAAAGGCACTTCCGGTTGGCACAGGAAGATATAGGTAAACACATGTCTTGACTGAGGTAGCCTCTTACATAATCCTGAGTTTTAAGTCTTTAAGTTAAGAATTGACTGATCTACACAGGGTTGAATGTAGTCATTTTCACCTTTGAAGGTTATGTACATTCAAACACCTTTTGGGTCAATTTAACCGCTTCCGGTTGCTCCAGGAAGCTTAGAATCGACACAGGTAGACCTCATAGTGGTCTGATGGACTGTCATAGAAGACAGGTTCATAAGGCATTCATAACCCACATAGGCTTCAGGTTGAATTTAGAGGTGCAGGCAATGTATTCCTATGGGGAGAGAAGTCAATGCAAACTGTTTGATGTAAACACCTTCTTTTAACTGGTAAGGGTTAATGCCACACAGTCAAGGTTAGGCTTGCACGGATTGGGAGGACCTTAGGAACCTACCTGACGTCGAATTGTGCTTCTCACCCTAACAGTTCTCTCACTGTCACCCAAAACAAATGACATTTAGGGCTAGGCTTCATTTTTGGCCTACTTTTCTAATGGTCGCTGCGCTTAGACCGAGCGAGCTACGATCAAGCGGGATATCTCGTTGAACTCGGCACGGCCTAGGGATTATGGAAATGCCATTGCAGGCTCTGTGTGTCTTTAAGTACCGCACTTTGTCACTCCGTCCTTGCTGTGTGTGTGTTTCTGTGTGTGTGTGTGTGTGACAGAGAGCTTTTCTTTGACATCTGTTGGGAGAAATGACTGACTTACAGTTTATGGGGGTTGCCTAATCACACATATGAAGTTTTGAAAATATCTGACCTTTTTAACCCTTGGAAACTGCCACTGTGACACCATTTAAGGCACTTCCGGTTGGCACAGGAAGCTATAAATAAACTCATATCCTGATTGGGGTATGCCTTTACAGAATCCTGAGTTTTAAGTCTTTACGTTAAGAACTGAGTTATTTACGGAGGGTTTAGTGAGTGTGTGTTATTTCAGAAAATCATAGAAAATCACAGAAATCTCGCAGAGCTCCGCAGCACACTTTAAAAAGATTTGTATGAACACCCTGCAACTGGATCTGTAACCGTTGGGGGAAAAAACACCTATCTTTGAACATCACCAATCTGTCATTGTACGATTTCTCTTAAATGACGATAGATAAATGGCTGGTTCTTTTTTTATTGACACCGGAGGCTCCTTGACTTTGACGTGAAGTGGAAAAATCATTTCTCTATTTTCATTTTGGACCTTTAATCCCAGATAAATGGCCATAACTCAAAAACCGTTGAGGCCTAGACGCCATCTTGTTCGGGGCCAACTGCCCATTATGCCAAACCTACGCTCACCAAGTTTCGGCTTCGAAATATTTTCCGTTTTCGAGATAAGGCCCCGTCGTGATTCGTGATGTTTTGTCCAATAGCAATATGATTGCTTATGCCCTCTTGTGGGATTTTCCGGGACAGCGGAAAAATGACCAAAATTTGATTATTTTACAAAACGGAAACCGAATGTCCGACAAAGTTCATTTGATGACTTCCCGGTAGGTCCGGCCCTGCCGCTCGGCCCGACGCCGTCCGCGAATTTTACAAACGTTTTCGGACGTCTAGTAAGGGACCGTACATTTGCAATATGGACTTTCTCACTAACCATACAGCAAATGCCGAAATGTTCCCTTAACCTGTTAAGCTCACCCGACACGCAGGCGTCTCTTCTAGCCATCTGGAAATGCAAATGAGCTACGCTAAATGCTAATAGCACTTGTTAAAACTCAAACGTTCATTAAAACACACATGCAGGGTACTGAATTAAAGCTACACTCGTTGTGAATCCAGCCAACAAGTTAGATTTTTAAAATGCTTTTCGGCGAAAGCATGAGAAGCTATTATCTGATAGCTTGCAACACCCCAAAATACCTGAAGGGGACGTAAACAAAATAATTAGCATAGCTGGCGCTACACAAAACGCAGAAATAAAATATAAAACATTCATTACCTTTGACGATCTTCTTTGTTGGCACTCCTAGATGTCCCATAAACTTCACTATTGGGTCTTTTTTTCAATTAAATCGGTCCATATATACCCTAAATATCGATCTATGAAAAGTGTGTGATCCAGGAAAAAACAACGTTTTAAAACGCAACGTCATTTATTAAAATTAAAAAAGTCGACGATAAACTTTCACAAAACACTTCGAAATACTTTTGTAATCCAACTTTAGGTATTAGTAAACGTTAATAATCTATCAAATTAATCACGGGGCGATGTGCATTCAATAGCTCCACGTCTTGAAATCATGTTCGGAAATTTCTCATCCAAAACATCCTGTCGGAGACCGGAAGGAATGGGCTCTCTCTTACTCGTTTGACCAAGAAACAAAGCCCAGGCAATTGACAAGACTGGCGACATCGTGTGGAAGCTGTACGACTTGCAATCTCAGCCCCATGTAATTTGCTTTCCAATAGACAATACATGCAAGTGGCGCATTGATATATTTTCCAGATTTTGGTGATCAGTTTATCTTCCGCCTGGGGGCCTTATCTCGCTGTGTAGCATGAAGTGCTGTGCAGCGGTCTTTATTGGCAGGATGATGGAGGGAAGCATGCCTCCCCAGATAAACAGTCCCTCTGTTCTCAGGACAGCTTATCAGACCTGCTGTTTGCTGCTGGCTCTGGAGAAACTGCTCCTACAGCCATTAGCATCCTCCACTGTACCTGGAGACAAGATGACTTAGGTTACCAGACTGATGGAGGGAATAGGGGACAGAGACTGGTGGATAAGGATGGATCATGTGGACAAATTTGGGGAAGAGGAAGTGAAGATACTGGTGCAGGGAGGAGGGAAAGATACTGGTGAAAAGATGGAGGGGAACACATATAGCCGTCTGTGCAGCAGTCTTCATCGACCTTGCCAAGGCTTTCGACTCTGTCAATCACCATATTCTTATCGGCAGACTCAGTAGCCTCGGATTTTCGGATGACTGCCTTGCCTGGTTCACCAATTACTTTGCAGACAGAGTTCAGTGTGTCAAATCGGAGGGCATGCTGTCCGGTCCTCTGGCAGTCTCTATGGGGGTGCCACAGGGTTCAATTCTCGGGCCGACTCTTTTCTCTGTATATATCAATGATGTTGCTCTTGCTGCGGGCGATTCCCTGATCCACCTCTACGCAGACGACACCATTCTATATACTTCCGGCCCGTCCTTGGACACTGTGCTATCTAACCTCCAAACGAGCTTCAATGCCATACAACACTCCAACTGCTCTTAAACGCTAGTAAAACCAAATGCATGCTTTTCAACCGTTCGCTGCCTGCACCCGCACGCCTGACCAGCATCACCACCCTGGATGGTTCCGACCTTGAATATGTGGACATCTATAAGTACCTAGGTGTCTGGCTAGACTGTAAACTCTCCTTCCAGACTCATATCAAACATCTCCAATCGAAAATCAAATCAAGAGTCGGCTTTCTATTCCGCAACAAAGCTTCCTTCACTCACGCCGCCAAACTTACCCTAGTAAAACTGACTATCCTACCGATCCTCGACTTCGGCGATGTCATCTACAAAATTGCTTACAACACTCTACTCAGCAAACTGGATGCAGTTTATCACAGTGCCATCCGTTTTGTCACTAAGGCACCTTATACCACCCACCACTGCGACTTGTATGCTCTAGTCGGCTGGCCCTCGCTACATATTCGTCGCCAGACCCACTGGCTCCAGGTCATCTACAAGTCCATGCTAGGTAAAGCTCCGCCTTATCTCAGTTCACTGGTCACGATGGCAACACCCATCCGTAGCACGCGCTCCAGCAGGTGTATCTCACTGATCATCCCTAAAGCCAACACCTCATTTGGCCGCCTTTCGTTCCAGTTCTCTGCTGCCTGTGACTGGAACGAATTGCAAAAATCGCTGAAGTTGGAGACTTTTATCTCCCTCACCAACTTCAAACATCTGCTATCTGAGCAGCTAACCGATCGCTGCAGCTGTACATAGTCTATTGGTAAATAGCCCACCCATTTTCACCTACCTCATCCCCATACTGTTTTTATTTATTTACTTTTCTGCTCTTTTGCACACCAATATCTCTACCTGTACATGACCATCTGATCATTTATCACTCCAGTGTAATTATTCGCCTACCTCCTCATGCCTTTTGCACACAATGTATATAGACTCCCCTTTTTTTCTACTGTGTTATTGAGTTGTTAATTGCTTACTCCATGTGTAACTCTGTGTTGTCTGTTCACACTGCTATGCTTTATCTTGGCCAGGTTGCAGTTGCAAATGAGAACTTGTTCTCAACTAGCCTACCTGGTTAAATAAAGGTGACATAAAAAATAAATGAAATAAATAAAAAAGTTATTTGGTCTGAAATAAGACTTGTCACCCAAAATACTCATGACAAAACAGACACCTGCCAATGGTCTTGGATAGCAAAATGTTTCAACATTGGCATGAGAAGGGAATAACGCATTTAGAACATTATAATATAGATAGGGTGCTTATGTCATTTGAGCAACTAAAAGAGGAATACTAGTTATCCAATAATTATTTATTTAGTTAATTACAGTTAAAAATTCTAAAGGCAATCGCACATCTGAGCTATCTTTTTTTGCAGGTGCATGGTATGAGGGGCTATGATCGGACCAATGCCAAGATAGTGTATCAGCGAGCATCATATCTAGATACAGACTTATACATTACAACTTCCTCCATCAACTCTATCTGACACCTTAGAGACTACATAGATATAACCTTGAAATATCAGAAATGTGTTTTAGATGTGGAACAACAGAAGGCACTTTTTTACATTCTACTTGGCAGTGTACTAAATTACAAGCCTTCTGGCATGATGTTTGTAATACCCTGACCTAAATTATGGAGTTCCCTTTCCCACTTGACCCTGAAATATGCCTTCTGGCTAACTTTACTAACATGAATTTGATCAAAGATCAACTGGCTATGGTAGGCTACAAGTCTTTTTATTCAGTGGAAGCAAGCCCACAAATTCTCTTCAGGAAATGTGCCTTTTCATATTAACTTAGGTACCTTAGAAGTGTTTACTTTTCAGGTTGACTAGCATCTATTGAGTTGCAATGTCGCATTGGATGCCCAAATCAGCTGGAAGTAATCCAAAAGGCTACAGATAAACTTTTTTCTAAAAGGACTGTTCATGATACACAAATTACTTTGATTCACATACTATTCACTACAAAACAAATCCAAATAATACAATGTCGAAGTGAATTGTTCGTTTTGTCCAAATGTATAGTTTAAATGTATGAATTGTTCAAAAAAGTCAATCAACTTGGTATGGCCTTCAGCTTAGGTTAAAACATTTTGGGGACATGACATAACTAAAACATGAATGCATGCTATCAATCGCTAAACCTCTTTCAGGAATACCTAGGATAGGATAAAGTAATCCTCCTCACCCCCCCTCCCTTAAAAGATTTAGATGCACTATTGTAAAGTGGCTGTTCCACTGGATGTCATAAGGTGAATGCACCAATTTGTAAGTCGCTCTGGATAAGAGCGTCTGCTAAATGACTTAAATGTAATGTAAATGTAAACAGTTATTAACTACAGGGTACAATATATGTTTTGAGTTGGCTACGTAGTCAGTCTGTCTGTTCATATTTACAGGCTAGGCCTACTTGCTGCTGCAATGTCCAACTATCTTTCTCTCTCTCCTTGAGCAATGGCTCACTCATCTCGCACACATGCAGGTTATGCTCGCAAACACAGAAGCTTAAGTCCGATTCTGGCTGATATGTTGATTTTTATTGGATTGATAAAAAAACTGTGCCTAACTAAATTACATTAACAGAAATTAATAAATTAAAGAAACACCATTTTAAAATTCCACTTGACTTTTCATGTCATTACGAACCTTGTACTGTGTCATATGCTGATTAGCTAGCATGCTAGCTGGCCCGGCTGCTACATCCAAAATAATAGCGACTGTCCAAGCAACCATGCAACAACATTGTAAACCAATTGGAACTAATAAAAAGTATGATGTTTATAAGTAATTCACTTCAGAAATATAAGCAATTTGGAAAGGGCTCAATGGCTGCCGGAGCTGCAACTTCGACAGTGATAGTGGGAGAGGTTTTGCATTAAACGTCAGTGGGTTTTGAGCCTTGACCAACAGATATTGGTGTAAGCTGACTATAATTATATTTCTATAGGTTTTGAGCACCTATTAAAAATATTCACTGACGTAGACAACCAGAGCAACATATAGCAGGGAGTTCCCTGGCAATGCAGAAACAATAATTTAAATAATATAAGTATATAGAGAAGCACAAAATACCAACTTGAGAAATATTGTACTTTATTTATTTATTGATTTAATTAAAAATCAATTTCCTCCAAATCAAGGTTTCACAATTGCACAACAACCCTTAAAGATTATTGTATATAACATGTATGAACCAGGAATTAAATTCCACTTTAAGTTTATCTAAGTCTTAAACAACTATATTGAGCCTTTACATCATTCGCTGTTGTTTCACCAGGGTATAAAATTAGGTAACACACATGCAATATCCCTTTGTCATCCAACACCATGAAGAAAACAAAAGAACTGGCAGTTCAAAAGAGACAGATGGTTGTAGACCTTCATAAATCTGGTACTGTCTACAAGAAGATCCACAAATGATTGAATATACCACAGTCTGTAGGGCTGTAGGGATACCGGGCAACGGGAGGAGACGGCAGGACTTAGAGAACCGATCCACAATCACTAGAACCGTGGTGTTCCCCTGAGACTGCGGAAGATCGTCAGGAAATCTACGGATAGATGTGACCATGGCCGTTGTGGAACGGGGAGGGGTTGTAACTTCCCTCTAGGAAGGTACCTAGGAGCCTTACTCTGGGCGCACACCGAACAGGAGGAGACATAACCCTTAACGTCCTTAGCCAAAGTAGGCCACCAATACCTCCCCCGAAGGCTCCCCACTGTCCTCGTCACCCCAGGGTGACCCGAGGAGGGTAGGACATGAGCCCACCGAATCAGTTTGTCCCGAACACCAAACGGCACGTACTTACGCCCTGCCGGACACTGAGGAGGCGCGGGTTCCGCCCGTAACGCCCGCTCGATGTCCGAGTCCACCTCCCATACCCCTGGTGCTACCAGTTTAAAGGCGGGAAGGATGGGAGTAGGTTCGGTGGACCCATCCTCCGTGTCGTAAAGACGGGACAGTGCATCAGCCTTTACGTTCTGGGAGCCTGGTCTATACGACAATGTAAACCGGAACCGGGTGAAGAATATGGCCCACCTTGCCTGACGTGTGTTAAGTCTCCTAGCTGCCCGAATATACTCCAGATTCTGGTGGTCGGTCCAGATGAGAAAGGGGTGCTTAGCCCCCTCAAGCCAGTGTCTCCACACCTTCAGAGCTCTAACCACCGCTAGCAACTCCCGGTCCCCCACATCATAGTTACGCTCCGCTGGGCTGAGCTTCCTTGAGAAAAAAGCGCAGGGGCTGAGTTTTGGTGGCGTACCCGAGCGCTGTGATAGCACGGCACCCACCCGAAGCCTCGGACTCGTCCACCTCCACTATGAATGCTAGAGAGGGGTCCGGATACGCCAACACGGGCGCATCAGTGAACAGCGCCTTCAACTTGTTGAAAGCTCCTTCCGCCTCTGCTGACCACTGCAACCGCACCGGGCCCCCCTTCAGCAGTGAGGTAATGGGAGCCGCTATCTGGCCAAAACCCCGGATAAACCTCCGGTAGTAGTTGGCAAAACCCAAAAACCGCTGCACCTCCTTTACCGTGGTCGGAGTCGGCCAATTACGCACGGCCCTAATGCGGTCGCCCTCAATCACCACCCCCGAGGTGGAAATGCGATAACCCAGAAAGGAGACGGCTCGTTTAGAGAACACGCATTTCTCAACCTTTACGTATAGGTCATGCTCCAGCAGTCTACCAAGCACCTTACGTACCAGAGACACATGCGCGGTGTGAGTGGCCGAGTAGATCAGAATGTCATCGATATAAACCACCACTCCCTGTCCGCACAGGTCCCTGAGAATCTCGTCTACAAAGGATTGGAAGACGGATGGAGCATTCTTTAACCCATACAGCATGACGAGGTACTCATAGTGGCCTGATGTGGTACTAAATGAGGTTTTCCACCTGTCTCCCTTCCGAATACGCACCAGACTATACGCGCTCCTGAGATCCAGTTTTGTGATTCCACCGCCGTAGCGATGAGAGATAGAGGGTAACTATACCCCACTGTGATGGGGCCTCTATAATCAATACACGGATGCAAACCTCCCTCCCTTTTCCTCACAAAAAAGAAACTTGAGGAGACGGGTGAGATGGAGGGCCGAATGTACCCCTGTCCCAGCGACTCCGTGACATATGTCTCCATCGCCAACGTCTCCTCCTGGGACAACAGGTACACGTGACTCTTGGGAAGCGCAGCGTTTACCGGGAGATCTATCGAACAATCCCTTCCCGGTCGATAAGGTGGTAATTTAGTCGCTTTCACTTTACTGAAAGCGATTGCCAAATCGGCATACTCGGGGGAATGCACACGGTGGAACCCTGGTCTGGACTCTCCACCGACGTGGCACCGATGGAAACTCCCAAACACCTTCCAGAACACTCCTCTGACCACCCCTGGAGAACCCCCTGTCTCCACAAAATTTTAGGATTGTGCCGGGCCAGCCAGGGAATCCCCAGCACCACTGGAAACGCAGGCAAATCAATAATAAAAAGACTGATACGCTCCCTATGATTCCCCTGCGTAACCATGTCCAGTGGGACCGTGGTCTCCCTGACCATCCCTGACCCTAATGGCCGGCTATCTAGGTAGTGCAGGGAAAAGGAGAATCTATCGGTATCAGCGGAACCCCTAACTTAAGGGCGAGTCCGCGATCCATAAAGTTCCCAGCTGCGCCTGAATTGACTAGCGCCCTATGCTGGGAAGAGGGAAAGTGAAGGAAAAAAGTTAAGACAAACAAGTGGCCAACAACGGGTTCTGGGTGAGTTTGATGCTGACTCACCTGGCGTGATTGAGAAGCGTTCCGCCTGCCATCTCTTCTTCCAGACAGACCCCCCCGTGCACCGATCAGACGTGTGTCCTCTCCGACCACAGTTGGTGCAGGGAAGGCCTCCTCCTCCGGTACACCTCGGCACAGCCCATCCCAACTCCATCGGAATGGGAGCGGAGGGGCTGGGTGGTGGAAAGCACAGGACCCTCTCCGAACGCCCGCGGGCAGCCAGCAGATTGTCCAGTCGAATGGACATGTCAATCAGCTCATCCAGTGAAAGAGCGGTGTCCCGACACGCTAACTCCCTGCTGACGTCCTCCCGGAGACTACACCTGTAGTGGTCAATAAGGGCCCTGTCGTTCCACCCAGATCCTGCTGCCAAGGTCCGGAACTCCAGCGCGTAATGCTGGGCGCTCCTCCTCTCCTGCCTGAGAAGAAATAGTCATTCTCCCACCGCTCGGCCGTCTGGATGGTGATCGGAAGCGGCGGGAAAACTCTGGGTAGTGCTCCCGCGCTGAGTCTGGGCCATTCCAGACTGCGTTCGCCCACTCCAGAGCACGACCCGTGAGGCAGGAGATGAGGACACTCACCCTCTCCGCTCTCTGAGGGAGTGGGTCTGACGGTGGCCAGGTATAGCTCCAGCTGAATCAAAAACCCCTGGCAACCCGCCGCCGCTCCATCATAAGCCCTCGGTAGCGTCAGACGGAGGGTGCTTGAGTCGGGAGATGGGGAGTCCGGAGCCGGGGGTGCCGAAGGTGGAGAGAGGAGACCACTCCTCTCCCATCGGTCCATTCCCTCCATCACTTGATCCATCGAGGATCCGATCCGATGGAGGATGGTGGTGTGGTGGAGGTCCCGTTCCTCCATCGATGGGAGAGGGTTGGCTGCTGCTCCTGCTGACTCCATTCAATCTTTTGGTGCGGGATTCTGTAATGCTCTGGGTGTCGTGGGTGTGGAGTCAAACGCAGGAGACAGAGAGTGCAATGCTGTGCTCTTTAATGCACCAACGCACCACAGGGTGCTCACAATAATAACGTCCCCAAACACGGGGAATGAAAAATGTACAACTGAAAAATGCACGACCAGGAACAAACACGTTCCTCTACTACAGAGCCGAAGGTTACAATAATTAATCCCGCACAACAAACAGGCGGGCCGGCTGTCTAAAGAAGCCCAACTAATCATCACAAACAGGTGCTACCAATAAACATACAAGGAGGGGGAGGAAAGACAATCAGTGGCAGCTAATAGGCCGGTGACGACGACCGCCGAGCGCCACCCGACCGGGAAGGGAAGCCACCCTCGGTCGGACTTGTGACAGTGGCGTCTTGGGGTCATCAGGTTTCAAAAAGCACCATCAGATGCCACCTCCATAACCACAGGCTCTTTGGAAGGGTTGCCAGAAGAAAGCCCTTTCTGTCCCCAAGACACAGACGCTAGCGCTTGGAGTTTGCCAAACGTAATTTAAATTGTGACTGGAAGAAGGTGCTCCTGTCAGATGAAACCAAAATGGAACGTTTTGGTCAGAAATAGCATCGGCATGTTTGGCGACGAAACAGAGATGCATACAAGGAGAGGCACCTCATACGCACGGTGAAATATGGTGGTGGGTCAGTGATGTTTTGGGGCTGTTTTAATTCCAGAGATCCAGGGACAATGGTTAAGATTAATGAATTCCAAGTATCAGGCAATTTTGGCTGACAATCTGGTTGCCACTGCCAGGAAGCTGGGACTTGGCCATAGGTGGACTTTCCAACAAGACAATGACCCAAAACATACCTCAAGATCCACACAGAAATGGTTCTGTGACAACAAAATCAATGTTCTTCCATGGCCATCTCAGTCGCCAGACCTCAATCCAATCAAAAACCTGTGGGCTGAGTTGAAGAGGGCAGTTGGTAAGCGCAAACCCAAGAATGTGAAGGATCTGCATAGAGGAATAGTCCAAAATCCCTCCAAATGTGTTCCTTAACCTTGTCAAATGTTACAGGAAAAGACTCCATGCTGTTATCCTTGCCAGAAAGGGTTGCACTAAGTACTAAATGAGGAGTGCCAATAATTATGAAACCTTGATTTTGGTGAAATGTATTTTGTATTAAATAATTGTATGATTTTGGTTGGGTCCTCTGAAACATTAATAAAGTACAGTATTTTTCACATGCTGGTATTTTGAGTTTCTCTATAATGATATTGTTTATGCATTGCAAGTCAGGGATGCCAGTACTTTTGGAGCCCACTGTAGCTGAAAATGACTGTCCAATATTTATTTTACCTGAAAACATCACAGAAAAGCTTGTTCTTGTTTTGCTCATCACCAAACAGTCAGGAAATCATAAAATTGCACTGATACTGTATAGTACATCACTCAACACTTCATAATAACTTAAGTAATAAAAGTGGCTGAGTTGCACTTTTGAGTCATAAATTATCTCAGTGAAATGAAAATCTGGCCAAACTAGGAGTAAGAACCTCAGTACAAACTCTAAGACTGAACATGAATATGCAGGCTGTGTGACATTGGCACCACATTACAAAGAAATTCAAAGCTGCAGTACATTGATAGGGGCTTTCTTTGGGACTTTTTTATTGTCTACATACAGTCATTAGTAGATTCACACAAACCTGTTTGATTTTACTTGAGCCTATCTCCCTCCACCTTTGGCACCTCCTCACCTCTCCTCTAACCCTGTTGTGCTTATAATCAGTCTCTGTAGTAGGACATTTAGCAGAGTGCCTGCAGAATGGAGCATAGAGAGAATACAGCAGCCCTAAATCCAACTTCTATGGGGTGGACTCCATGGGCATGGAGAGTGTGGGGACACACATCCCGTTTGTGCCCTGCCTCACCACCAGGCAGAAGGCAGGACGCTGAGTTGTATGATCAGACATCCTGCCCCAGTGATTCTGCCAGCCTACTTATAACCAGGAAAATAAATTACTGCTGGCCAGACCACCACGCCCTGAGGGAGGGAGAGCTGTGAAGTTCCCCTGCTGGAGAAAATATGGAGCTAATTAATACTCCGATGACCTTATGCCTTCTTTTACCTGCCAGAATATCCCAGTGGAGACAACTAATCACAGTGTCATTCAACTCTCCCTGCTGGCTCAGTGAAGCCAAACTATGGCCATTTTTAGATGAACTTCACGACCTGTAACACTGGGTGACGCGAAAGCAGTCTAGGTCTTTAGCTGCTACATTCTAACTGTTACGATTCTAAACCTGTTAAGAAGAGAAAATATCCCTATGGGGTGAGCTCTTTTTTTAAATGGTGTATTTATAAAGTGGAAAGAACCAGAGTGAGTTAGGTATATAAGATTTTGATCAAATTTGTTTAACTTTTGGGAGTCTCATGGTAGGCGTTTGACATGCGTAACAGGCATATTCTCCCTCTATGTTTCATGGTATCCAGGCTTATAGAGATCATGTTCAGCCTCAAATAAACTCTTTGATTTGGCATGTCTTGAAATACTGTCAGAGTACCATTGGTGAATTTATTATGGATAAATGAATAAACAATATCCCCATTTTAAATAGAATTGTATCTAGGTAAACTTATACTTTGTTTTATAAGTGATTGACAATATGAGATCATAAGAAGGGATTGTGTGACAGGACAAGGAGAAATAAAAAGTTAATGAACACCATTCCAACTATGCAGAAACAAATGAGTAGGGGACTGACTAAACACATAAGGTCGTTAGCCTATGGTTGACCCAACTGAAACTTAGCTCTGGGGTTTTTAGATAAGGCAGTGAGTGCATTCGTAGGTTTTCTGTCTATTAAAACTGTCAGTTCAGTGGTGATCGATAATGTTGAGGGGTCAAAAGTTATCAGGGAGTGTGTTAGTAAGTTAGAATGAACTTTTCACCTTACTTTGTCCCGGTCGAGAGGAGGGGATTCTGTTAAAGCAGTGAAATGACGTCATGATCTGTATATAAACTGCTGCACGTGTTTAAGTGGTAGCGCGCTCCGAGAATAAATTATATTACCTATTATTTAAAGACTGGTCTGCGTCTATTTTATGCAAACAAGAAATCTTACAAATTCTCATAAAATAGATTAAGGGCTTTCAGTTGATGAAAGCACATTGGCATAATTAAATTATACTAACAACCATACATCTACAAGTGGAAGAGCAGAGAGAGAAACCAAACTGACACTTCCCAAAACACCTTTACTACTTTCTTTGAAATGTACAAGGATTTCACTCCATCCAGAAGCCTATTATAAACGTGGCTATGAATGTAAGCTAGCTTTGTGCTTTCTTGGCCTCTGTCTGAAGAGTGCATTTCAAAGCTTAAGTGGTTGAGAAATCAAACACCTGGTTAAAGAACAACTAGGCCTACTCCGAGTTCTTCAGGAGGATTACATTCCCTGGCTAATGAAATGGAGAGTTAACTGTCAACCTCAGAGTGAGAGTTTGTTTCTGGAGCTGCCATTAGTCAGCCTTTTTAATTAATTTCCATCTTATCCTTTTACATTTACATTTACATTTAAGTCATTTAGCAGACGCTCTTATCCAGAGCGACTTACAAATTGGTGCTTTCACCTTATGACATCCAGTGGAACAGCCACTTTACAATAGTGCATCTAGGTCTTTTAAGGGGGGAGGGGGAGAAGGATTACTTTATCCTATCCTAGGTATTCCTTAAAGAGGTGGGGTTTCAGGTGTCTCCGGAAGGTGGTGATTGACTCCGCTGTCCTGGCGTCGTGAGGGAGTTTGTTCCACCATTGGGGGGCCAGAGCAGCGAACAGTTTTGACTGGGCTGAGCGGGAACTGTACTTCCTCAGTGGTAGGGAGGCGAGCAGGCCAGAGGTGGATGAACGCAGTGCCCTTGTTTGGGTGTAGGGCCTGATCAGAGCCTGGAGGTAGTGAGGTGCCGTTCCCCTCACAGCTCCGTAGGCAAGCACCATGGTCTTGTAGCGGATGCGAGCTTCAACTGGAAGCCAGTGGAGAGAGCGGAGGAGCGGGGTGACGTGAGAGAACTTGGGAAGGTTGAACACCAGACGGGCTGCGGCGTTCTGGATGAGTTGTAGGGGTTTAATGGCACAGGCAGGGAGCCCAGCCAACAGCGAGTTGCAGTAATCCAGACGGGAGATGACAAGTGCCTGGATTAGGACCTGCGCCGCTTCCTGTGTGAGGCAGGGTCGTACTCTGCGGATGTTGTAGAGCATGAACCTACAGGAACGGGCCACCGCCTTGATGTTATTTGAGAACGACAGGGTGTTGTCCAGGATCACGCCAAGGTTCTTAGCGCTCTGGGACGAGGACACAATGGAGTTGTCAACCGTGATGGCGAGATCATGGAACGGGCAGTCCTTCCCGGGAGGAAGAGCAGCTCCGTCTTGCCGAGGTTCAGCTTGAGGTGATGATCCATCATCCACACTGATATGTCTGCCAGACATGCAGAGATGCGATTCGCCACCTGGTCGTCAGAAGGGGGAAAGGAGAAGATTAATTGTGTGTCGTCTGCATAGCAATGATAGGAGAGACCATGTGAGGTTATGACAGAGCCAAGTGACTTGGTGTATAGCGAGAATAGGAGAGGGCCTAGAACAGAGCCCTGGGGGACACCAGTGGTGAGAGCACGTGGTGAGGAGACGGATTCTCGCCACGCCACCTGGTAGGAGCGAACTGTCAGGTAGGACGCAATCCAAGCGTGGGCCGCGCCGGAGATGCCCAACTCGGAGAGGGTGGAGAGGAGGATCTGATGGTTCACAGTATCGAAGGCAGCCGATAGGTCTAGAAGGATGAGAGCAGAGGAGAGAGAGTTAGCTTTAGCAGTGCGGAGCGCCTCCGTGATACAGAGAAGAGCAGTCTCAGTTGAATGACTAGTCTTGAAACCTGACTGATTTGGATCAAGAAGGTCATTCTGAGAGAGATAGCGGGAGAGCTGGCCAAGGACGGCACGTTCAAGAGTTTTGGAGAGAAAAGAAAGAAGGGATACTGGTCTGTAGTTGTTGACATCGGAGGGATCGAGTGTAGGTTTTTTTTCAGAAGGGTGCAACTCTCGCTCTCTTGAAGACGGGAGGGACGTAGCCAGCGGTCAGGGATGAGTTGATGAGCGAGGTGAGGTAAGGGAGAAGGTCACCGGAGATGGTCTGGAGAAGAGAGGAGGGGATAGGGTCAAGCGGGCAGGTTGTTGGGCGGCCGGCCGTCACAAGACGTGAGATGTCATCTGGAGAGAGAGGGGAGAAAGAGGTCAGAGCACAGGGTAGGGCAGTGTGAGCAGAACCGGCGGTGTCGTTTGACTTAGCAAACGAGGATCGGATGTCGTCGACCTTCTTTTCAAAATGGTTGACGAAGTCATCTGCAGAGAGGGAGGAGGGGGAGGGGGAGGAGGATTCAAGAGGGAGGAGAAGGTGGCAAAGAGCTTCCTAGGGTTAGAGGCAGATGCTTGGAATTTAGAGTGGTAGAAAGTGGCTTTAGCAGCAGAGACAGAGGAGGAAAATGTAGAGAGGAGGGAGTGAAAGGATGCCAGGTCTGCAGGGAGGCGAGTTTTCCTCCATTTCCGCTCGGCTGCCCGGAGCCCTGTTCTGTGAGCTCGCAATGAGTCGTCGAGCCACGGAGCGGGAGGGGAGGACCGAGCCGGCCTGGAGGATAGGGGACATAGAGAGTCAAAGGATGCAGAAAGGGAGGAGAGGAGGGTTGAGGAGGCAGAATCAGGAGATAGGTTGGAGAAGGTTTGAGCAGAGGGAAGAGATGATAGGATGGAAGAGGAGAGAGTAGCGGGGGAGAGAGAGCGAAGGTTGGGACGGCGCGATACCATCCGAGTAGGGGCAGTGTGGGAAGTGTTGGATGAGAGCGAGAGGGAAAAGGATACAAGGTAGTGGTCGGAGACTTGGAGGGGAGTTGCAATGAGGTTAGTGGAGGAACAGCATCTAGTAAAGATGAGGTCGAGCGTATTGCCTGCCTTGTGAGTAGGGGGAAGGTGAGAGGGTGAGGTCAAAAGAGGAGAGGAGTGGAAAGAAGGAGGCAGAGAGGAATGAGTCAAAGGTAGACGTGGGGAGGTTAAAGTCGCCCAGAACTGTGAGAGGTGAGCCGTCCTCAGGAAAGGAGCTTATCAAGGCATCAAGCTCATTGATGAACTCTCCGAGGAACCTGGAGGGCGATAAATGATAAGGATGTTAAGCTTGAAAGGGCTGGTAACTGTGACAGCATGGAATTCAAAGGAGGCGATAGACAGATGGGTAAGGGGAGAAAGAGAGAATGACCACTTGGGAGAGATGAGGATCCCGGTGCCACCACCCCGCTGACCAGAAGCTCTCGGGGTGTGCGAGAGCACGTGGGCGGACGAAGAGAGAGCAGTAGGAGTAGCGGTGTTGTCTGTGGTGATCCATGTTTCCGTCAGAGCCAAGAAGTCGAGGGACTGGAGGGAGACATAGGCTGAGATGAACTCTGCCTTGTTGGCCGCAGATCGGCAGTTCCAGAGGCTACCGGAGACCTGGAACTCCACGTGGGTCGTGCGCGCTGGGACCACCAGATTAGGGTGGCTGCGGCCATGCGGTGTGGAGCGTTTGTATGGTCTGTGCAGAGAGGAGAGAACAGGGATAGACAGACACATAGTTGACAGGCTAGAGAAGAGGCTACGCTAATGCAGAGGAGATTGGAATGACAAGTGGACTACACGTCTCGAATGTTCAGAAAGTTAAGCTTACGTAGCAAGAATCTAATTGACTAAAATGATTAAAATGATAGAGTACTGCTGGGGTAGGCTAGCTGCGTTGTTGACACTACCCTAATCAAGTCGTACCGTTGAGTGTGAAGTTTCTACAATGCTGCTTATCGGGAGCTAGCTGGCTAGCTAGCAGTGTTGGTTACGTTACGTTGCGTAGGAGAACGACAATAGCTGGCTAGCTAACCTAGAAAATCGCTCTAGACTACACAATTATCTTTGAAACAAAGACGGCTATGTAGCTAGCTATGTAGCTAGCTACGATCAAACAAATCACACCGTTGGGACTGTAATGAAATGAAGTGAAATAGTGATACTACCTGTGGAGCGACGCGGAATGCGACCGGAATGCGAAAGTTCTTTTGCTTCCCTTTGAGGGAAGGGGAGCTAAACACATTGTAATTATTTATCGAGTGGAGGTGGACTGGACATTGTTAGCCTGTGTAAAATTCCCTTTGGGGCAACATACACTATTTCGTTTGCGATACCTCTCTGGATAGCTGTGGCACTTTTTAGATAGGGTCAGGCCATCCAGCTGTGTTCACTTATTAACATCAAGCTTCAGAGAATGTAATGCAATGTGAAGAAAGGAGAGATTTGAAAAAAAACGATGCTGGAGATGAGAAGCCGGTAAGGAAATGGACAAAAATGAATGGCAACTTATTGGCATTGGGTGAACCATATACACAATAGCAAATACCACTCAAATGGACTGCAGTTCATCAAAACCATATTGCAACCAGGAACATTGCAAATGCCAAGTATAATAAACCAAAATTCCCATAGGGGGTGAGCACGCTCCAACATAGATTTCCATATGGGAAATGGTCACAAAGTCAAGTCCCAAGGGTGAAATATTCTAAATCTTTTAAAAAATCACAATTTTAAAATCTAAAAAAAAGTTCATTTTTGACCTTTTTTGATTTTTTAAATGTCAATTATACACATTTAGTTACCGTATGGACTTACATTAGTCTTATTTTATTGAGTTTGTCCATTTGCCATATTTGATCATAAGAAGTCGGTCTCCAAACCCAAAGATCAGTGAACCATGCCCAAATGGCAAATATAAGTATTGAAAGTACCAAATCAGGATGTTATGTCCATTTGCCATATATGATCATAGAAAGTTGGCTTCTGAACCCAAAAGTCAGTGAACCATGTCCAAATGGCATAAGAAATGTCCAAATGGCATATATAAATCAAAAAGAAAGGAGAACCAAGGCACTCTTCATACAATTAATTAAAATGCCTTTATTAGTATGGCATGTTAAATAGAAAGAAAGTTTTTAAAATCTGACGCATTTCAGCTGCATGGCCTTCGCCAGGGAGTACAAAGAAATAATACAATGTCCTCTTTTGGACAGCTTTTCCAATTAGCTGTTCAAAAGAGGATGTTGATTTCAGCCTGTCCATTTGGTGATGGAAAATCCCTCATTAAATACATTGGAAATGGACAAATGTAAACTGTCCATTTGCATTGTCTTACAATGGGAAGTTACCATCACAAAATGGACATGCTCTAATATACTGCACTGGGGTCCCAGGTGATGGTGGTTGAAAACGTCCAAAATGACCAGTGTACATTTCCAATGTATTTAAATGTGGATTTACCATCACCAAATGGACAGGCTGAAATCAGCACCAACAAGCAGTAGAGAGGAACCATTATCACTGCTCGGCCATCCCGAGCTCAATGGGCCAGGTGGGGGGTGTTCCCTACCCGGCCATGGACCCCTAACACCCCCATGAAGGCATTTAGAGCCATCCCCAAATACGCACCTGGTAACCCGTTCAATCACCAGCTGCACGGCTCTGTCATTGACTTACATTGGGTTCCCAGGTGCTGGTGGTTGAAAACTTCCAAAATGACCAGGGGCACCCGCTGTTGGTTGGACCCGGGTGGGGGGTGTTCCCTAGCCGGCCATGGACCCCTAGCACCCCCTTGAAGCAATTTAGAGCCATATTAAAAGTCGCCCCTGATAACCCGTTCAATTACCAGGTGCATGGCTGGACTTGTCCATTTGAAATATGTTACAATGGGCATCTAATATACTGCAGAAATGCACAATTGACTGGGCCGTTGAATTCAGGACGGCCGAACAGTGATAGTGGTTCCTCTCCATCTCTCGTTTGTGTTGATTTCAGCCTGTCCATTTGGTGATGGTAAATCCCCCATTAATGTGTCTAGTATCACAAGACATAGTTTCAGGCTTTTATTTTGAAAAATGAGCCTGAGCGACAACATTGCGTCAGTGTCCACCTGATGGCTCTTTGTGTATTTCTCACGCAAAAGACAGAGGTAGCCATTTTTCTACCCGGTCTTACTGAAAAAAAGCTCTGTCCCGGTTGATATATTATCGAATAGATATTTGAAAAACACCTTGAGGATTGATTATAAACAAGTTTCCCATGTTTCTGTCGATATTATGGAGCTAATTTGGAATATTTTTTGGCGTTGTCATGACCGTAATTTCTGGTCGTTTTCTCAGCCAAACGTGAAGAACTAACGGGGCTATTTTTGGCTACAAAAAAAAAAAGTCTGGAAAAAAGGAACATTTGCTATCTAACTGGGAGTCTCGTGAGGGAAAACATCCGAAGTTCATCAAAGGTAAATGATTTAATTTGATTGCTTTTCTGATTTTCGTGACCAGATTGCCTGCTGCTGAGGCGACCTCAAATCCCAAGGTTCAGCTCGATAGGTCATCCAGAGCCCAAGCAGCGACCTTAATTAGTGCTAAAAATTCCATTTTCCGGGAGTTGCTATGGGGTCCCTGAAAGAGCTATCGAACAGAAACTCTAGGGTCCATCTTTATGGGCTGAGGCGGTTTCCATGCACCTAGTCTTGTGATTTCCTAAGTTTTTTCATTTTCGCAACGTATAAAATGAATTGAAGTTATTGTAAATGGACGAGGCTGTTTCTCACCTTGAGAACCATCTAGAGCCACATAACACCCCGTGTACTACCGACTGAAGTGCTAGAACAGGTTTATAAAGTTTCAGAGCTCTAAGTCTGACGGTTCTTTGATAGTTTGAACGCTGGTAAATATTGCAGGCTCTGTGTGTCTGTAAAAGCCCCACACTGTGTCACTCCACATTGACTGTGTGTGTGTGAGTACAGGAAATCACAGAAAATCATATAAATCACGTAGAGGTCCAAAACCCGCCTTAACGGATTCACCTTAACACACTGCAACTGGATCTATAACTCCTTTGAAAAAAAAACACATTTGTTTAACCATCACCAAACGGACACTGTACAATATCTCGTAAACGTCACCCCGCTCCTCCGCTCTCTCCACTGGCTTCCAGTTGAAGCTCGCATCCGCTACAAGACCATGGTGCTTGCCTACGGAGCTGTGAGGGGAACGGCACCTCAGTACCTCCAGGCTCTGATCAGGCCCTACACCCAAACAAGGGCACTGCGTTCATCCACCTCTGGCCTGCTCGCCTCCCTACCACTGAGGAAGTACAGTTCCCGCGCAGCCCAGTCAAAACTGTTCGCTGCTCTGGCCCCCCAATGGTGGAACAAACTCCCTCACGATGCCAGGACAGCGGAGTCAATCACCACCTTCCGGAGACACCTGAAACCCCACCTCTTTCAGGAATACCTAGGATAGGATAAAGTAATCCTTCTCACCCCCCCCTTAAAAGATTTAGATGCACTATTGTAAAGTGGCTTTTCCACTGGATGTCTTAAGGTGAACGCACCAATTTGTAAGTCGCTCTGGATAAGAGCGTCTGCTAAATGACTTAAATGTAATGTAATGTAAATGTAAATGACGATAAATGGCTGGTTCCGTTTTTCCTTGCACCGTAGGTTTATGTACTTTGACGTGAAGCGTTTTGCACATTTGGATCAAATGTACTGTTAATTAACATCATCACCCCTTTTGAATTTCTTTGCCCATGGGAGAAATATATTTTGCCCCCCCTGTCTTTTTTCCACAACTTAATCTAAAATTGTTGAACGAGTTTCCTGTAAACAATAGATATTATATTCCTTCTCTTTTAGCCAGGTAAATACTGATCATTTTTTCTTATTGTCTGCTAAGCCATTACAATTATAACTGGCTATAGTTATTTCACCACTTACCATAATGAGACACAAGTTTCAATTCTATTTTTCATAATGTATGTTTGTAAACATACCATTAAAAAGTAACATGATGATTGAGTGTCTATATAGCTGTAACCCAATATTTGCATTGCTACTAAGTAAACCTCCAATTGGTCCCTAGTATTCCACCCGTTAAAACCCCTCCTCATCCTGAGTTGGGTTGTCATCCCAATGCCCGGCAGACCATCCTGATCCCACGGATCCCATGGCCCCGGAGAGACCGTGACCATCCTTCGAAAAGAGCACACATTGCTACCCACAGAACAGAAGCAGATCAACAGCCAAGTGTATTTCCATCACCCTCACCTCGATTTGTATTACATATATATATTTTTGAAATCCTGTTTATCTTATTTTCCATAATTAGCTATGAATATTTGTAGTAATGTCGGCAGTTTATGCAAAGGATTTATACCTCTCACCAGTCTCGCCATTACCAAAATTACATTATGGCAAGCAATTATTATTTTAGCAAACAATTATTGTGATTCATCCTATATTGTCCCTAACATATTTTACTATGTCACAACAGTGGTGGGATACACACACACACACACACAACCCCTTTCCCCCATCACAACCATAGACTCAGATTCTCAACAGTTGCCATGGGTGGGTGGGGGAACCCATGGGTTACTGCTGCCCCTCCCCATGGGTTAGCACTGCCACTGCCTGGGTGGGTGGGGGAACCCCACCGGGATCCCCACCGGCTAGGTACAAGGTCGTCAATGTTCTCATTAGCAGCTTTGAGAATTTCCATGTATATTATGCTCTCCCATCAGGGGGTTCTGGCTTTGCAGGACCAACCGTGCCAGGCGGGCTCAGCATCTTGAGGGGGTAGTGCGGCTCTAGAAGGTTTTGACCGCATTTTGGCTGCATACAGGACACTTTCAGCAGGCCCATAAAACAGATAGGGACTTCTCCTTATCCTTAGTATCTGGGTCGTTCAGGTGGGTGTCTAGGGTATAGGGTTGTGGACCATTTCATCAATATAGGACAATAAATAAATCAATTAGATGTATAATTTATTTTAAAAATGTAGTTCCACATGATAGGACAATAAATAAATTAGATGTATAATTCATTATAAAATGTATATCCCACATCTGCACAACATTGAAAGCTCTCTCACAACCCCTGCTCACAGACATACATTGGTTCTGGGATATGCAACCATTTCCTTCTCACTCAACGCCACACTTTCCCAAACACCAAAAAACACACACCACAACATTCATCTCAAAACATCTACACAGACTGTACCTTCTGTCTGCTGTGTTTTTATCTCCACCATGTTGAATTTGTGCTTTTGTGTTCCAATTAGTTATATTTGAAGATAGATAGAAAAGCTATTTATTTTTTGTTGTATTATTACAATCCATAACAGGGTTAGAATTGTGTTTCATTATTTGCCTCCTCAATGAGAACTTTCTACTTTTTAGAATAGCCATGGAGTAGTATGTGTCTCTGAACAACTTGTTATCAATAAACAGTTTAGCGAACACAAGAGCTATTTCCCTTTCCCTTTCAAGCGCATTTCCCTTTCAATCTATTTTCCTTGAAAATTGGATACAGATCTTTGTGCCATTCTGCAATTTCCTTCGGGAACTGGTCATTTATGCCTATTTTTGTGCCAGCAAGTCTTTTACCCATGCTTTTTACCATTATGTTATCTTTAAAGAAAGCAAATTTGGCAACGATTGGGCATTCATACCGCTGCCCTCTCTGTCTGAAGCGGTGTACACTTTAGAGTTCGAGTGAGATCTGAAGCGCTGTAAGGAGGAACTCTAACTACACATTCAGGAACTTCTCCTTCTTTCTCTTGGATACCTGTAAGTACCAGATTCTCTCTCATGGATCTAGTCTGTATGTCAAGTAAGGCTTCTCTCAGAACGATGTTCTCCTTTTTAAGTTAATTACCTTCGGTTTCAATCTTATTGACTCCCTTTTAGCATGTTTGTGTCTTTCTTCAATGTTGCAGCTTTTTCGTCACTCATCTCGAGGCTTGCCTTTAACTCTTTTATATGCTTACTGACTAGTTCAAGTATGCCCAGTTTGTCATTTATTGATTTTAACAAATCGGTTCCGAACTTTAACATTCCCGGTGGTTAAAATATGAAAAAATCTGTCTGTAGAAGAGGCACGTTTCATTTTGAAATAGGTTCCCCTGTCTTACTCTCCGTCATGTTTGGGTGTTGCTTGTTTTCATAATATTTGTTGAGTCTTATGATTTGTTTTGTGTTGTTATCCAGATTGAAGGTTATTACCCAACAGATTGTGAAGTGCTAATATTTAGTCTAATTTACCAATATTGAATATTATGTTTTTTTCTTGAGGTGGTCTACATAGCAATCTTGAGGTGTTACCCTATTACTCTGTCATTGTTTTAGAGATTTTAACTAGTGTTAGCACAATGACTGGAAGACTATGGGTAAGGCTAGTTAGTAGGGTTGTGACAGTAACTCAATAACAGTGTAACTGACGGTTATGGATGAAAACCGTCATGAAAATAAAACCGTCCAAACCGTTTAAATCGGCTTATATTCAATTTAGGATTTTTTTTTAAATAATTGATTTTCATGTTTACTAATGATTATAAGCAAATATTTTGCTATCTTTATCTATTAAACTTTCTACATCTCTTCTTTCCAACTGATGATGTTCAGAGGTGTAGAGCGCTATAGGCTATGGCACTTTAAAAAAATATTTGATGTGGACTTTCTTTTATACAATGCATGTTTTCATTGCTAGCTAGTAAATACATAAATATGTTTTAGGTTGGATGTGTCTGATTATTGATTAATTATTCAACATCAGTCGACAAGGTTGTTCTGGCTCTGAGGTCTATAATGCGCAAATGTTGTGTCAAATGGACAATGGGCCAATCCTCTCCAACCTGGGTGATATAATTTGATATGGAATCTTTTCTTCATTTATAGAATTATCACACTAGTCATGCCTGGTCCTGGCTAATATGCCGCCCAGCAAAGTAGAATAGTAGCCTAGGCTACACAGTGTCGGCCCGCAAAGCACTTTTATGAATGCCGATGTGGTAACCTTCCGTTTGTAAAACAGCCTATTTATATTTTAATCCTTGTCATTTCGTTACATACATTTCTGTTAATGCATGTATTAATTACAGTAATTTACCGTTCTGATTCTCAGAGTGGAAACGTTATTTGCAGAGTTCAGAACCTGCTACACTGGTGGCTTTGATTGAAGGGTGCTGTCTTTAGGCCTATATGTCCTTCCAGAAATATTCCTAAAGCAGCCTATCTGGACTCAATCTCTTTAATAAGAATCCTGTCATGTTTTTATCTTGTAAAATATCTATTTTCTTTAGCTTAGGCTACATTATTTCACTCATTATGGCATCCTCTCTTTGACAAACAGTAGAATGACTGCAGCAGCAGGTTTGTGATGTTATGCAAATATTTTGGGAAAAGTGGGAGAAAACTTTGAATGGCTTTGTGCGTCGAAATAGGATTAGTATACTTTTTAATATATATGCTGAAAACAACAGACGAGGTGACGTATCTTTATTTGGACCCTGTTAACATTGTGTCAATACCAAAATGCGACAGATCAAATCAAATTGTATTTGTCACATGCACCGAATACAGTAGGTGTAGACTTTACTGTGAAATGCTTACTTACAAGCCCTTAACGAACAATGCAGTTCAAGAAAGAGTTAAGAAAATATTTAATAAATAAACTAAAGTAATAAAATAACAAAGCTATATACAGGATGTACCGGTACAAGTCAAAGTCAATGCGCGGGTGTAACGGTTGTCGGTGGAAGAAGGTGAGGACCAATGCGCAGCGTGGTACGTGTTCATCTTTTTTCATGTAAACTGAACACTGAATAACAAAACAAGAAAGTAAACAACCGAAACAGTTCCGTCTGGTGCAGACACACAAAGACAGAAAACAGAAAACACCCACGAAACACAATAGAAAACAGGCTACCTAAATATGGTTCTCAATCAGGGACAACGATTAACAGCTGCCTCTGATATAGAACCATACCAGGCCAAACACAGAAATAGAAAAGCGAACATAGACAACCCACGCAACTCACACCATGACCATACTAAAACAAAGACATAACAAAAGAACTAAGGTCAGAACGTGACAGCGGGGGTACAGGTTAGTGGGGGTCACTTAGAATTGTCTTTGTTTTCCATGAAAACATACATGAAATGAGTTGCAAAATTAATAGGAAATATAGTCAAGACTGTAGTAAGAATGGGACCAAGGCGCAGCGGATGTTGAGTTCCACATATTTAATTTAAAAAAAACTTAAACAAAATATATCAATAAACGAACGACTAAACGTGACTACGTGGTGCACATGCACAAACACAAAACAATATCCCACAAACACAGGTGGGAAAAAAAGCTACTTAAATAGAGAAAATGATTACCAGCTGCCTCTAATTGGGAATCATAAAAAACACCAGCATAGAAAATATAAACTAGAATACCCCTTAGTCACTCCCTGACCTACTACACCATAGAGAAACAAGGACCTCTCTATGGTCAGGGTGTGACAGTATCCCCCCTAGGTGAGGACTCCAGCCACAAAACCTGAAACCAAATGGAGGGGTTAGGGGGATTGACGCTTGGTGGAGGCTCCGGTGTGGGTTGTAGCACCCGCCCCAGACCCCAGATCTGACCATGGCGCCAGGCTGAACGCCGTGCCTGGACTGGGCATCGGCGCAGAAGAAGGCTCCGGCCATGGAGCTGGGTTGGCCGCCGTGCATGGACTGGGCACCGGCGCAGAGGAAAGCTCCTGCCATGGAGCTGGACTGGACACCGGCACAGAGGAAGGCTCCTGCCATGGAGCGGGACTGGACTGGCCAGGCACGGTGTTCAGTGGGCTGTGGTCTGTGGTCCCCACCTGCAGAACCACTCCTTTATTGGGGGTGTCTTGCTAATTGCCTATAATTTCCACCTGTTGTCTATTCCATTTGCACAACAGCATGTGAAATTTATTGTCAATCAGTGTTGCTTCCTAAGTGGACAGTTTGATTTCACAGAAGTGTGATTGACTTGGAGTTACATTGTCTTGTTTAAGTGTTCCCTTAATTTTTTTGAGCAGTGTATATGCATAGTATTATTAGTATTGGATAGAAAACACTCTGAAGTTTCTAAAACAGTTTGAATGATGTCTGTGAGTATAACAGAACTCATATGGCAGGCAAAAACCTGAGAAAAATCCAACCAGGAAGTGGGACATCTGAGGTTTGTAGTCTTTCAAAGCTTGGCCTACCGAATACACATTGAGATATGGATAACGTTGCACTTCCTACGGATTCCACTAGATGTCAACCGTCTTTAGAAACTTCAATGAGGATTCTACTATAAAGGAGGGGCTCATGAGACCTCTTTGAGTCAGTGGTCTGGCAGAGTGCCTTGGTCTCATGACGCGCGCTCCCGACAGAGTTACGTCTCCTTCCAGTGCATTTCTGAAGACAAAGGAATTCTCCGGTTAGAGCATTATTGATGATTTATGTTAACATCCTAAAGATTGATTTCATACATCGTTTGACATATTTCTCAAGGACTGTAATGGAACCTTTCGAGATTTTGTCTGGATGAAGTGCCTGCGACTCATGAAGATGGATTACTGGGCTGAACACACTAACAAGAAGTGTCTATTTGGACATAAATTATGGACTTTATGGAAATTTATGGAACAAATCAGTAATTTGTCGAACTGGGATTCCTGGGAGTGCCTTCTGATGAAGATCATAAAATATTTATATATTTCTTAATTCCATTGATTTTCTTGGAGATTTGTGTGTATTGATGTGATTTGTTATATACTACTACACTATTGGAGCTAGGAACACAAGCATTTAACTACATCCGCAGTAACATCTGCTAAATATATGTATGTGACCAATACAATTTGATTCGATTGGATTCATTGTCAAAAAAACTATTTTAAATAGTCCTAATACATTGACTTGTATTTATCATAACATCTGTTAAAAGTTAACAAACATGCACTTTCAATAAAAAATAATACAAAAATAAGTATGTTTTTAACCTTTTAAATAGATAAATGAACCATTAAACCAGTACAGACACCTTAACTTGAAATGAAAATACTTTGTCAAAATTAGAGTGGAGAGTTTTGTTAAGACATGTAGCTATCTAGCTAAACAATGGACCATAATCACAACTCATGTTATTATAAGGTGACCAGATTTCTGAAATGAAAACCTGCGACATTTCCAGTTCAGCGGTCAATATATAATTGAAATATCCAATGTTATTATCCATGAAATAAAGAAGGGGGACAATTCCAGTTTCATGTATTTAGTCTAACAGGCACACTGTGATACACAGAGAAAATAACTATATTTACATTTACATTTACATTTAAGTCATTTAGCAGACGCTCTTATCCAGAGCGACTTACAAATTGGTGCATTCACCTTATGACATCCAGTGGAACAGCCACTTTACAATAGTGCATCTAAATCTTTTAAGGGGGGTGAGAAGGATTACTTTATCCTATCCTAGGTATTCCTTAAAGAGGTGGGGTTTCAGGTGTCTCCGGAAGGTGGTGATTGACTCCGCTGTCCTGGCGTCGTGAGGGAGTTTGTTCCACCATTGGGGGGCCAGAGCAGCGAACAGTTTTGACTGGGCTGAGCGGGAACTGTACTTCCTCAGTGGTAGGGAGGCGAGCAGGCCAGAGGTGGATGAACGCAGTGCCCTTGTTTGGGTGTAGGGCCTGATCAGAGCCTGGAGGTACTGAGGTGCCGTTCCCCTCACAGCTCCGTAGGCAAGCACCATGGTCTTGTAGCGGATGCGAGCTTCAACTGGAAGCCAGTGGAGAGAGCGGAGGAGCGGGGTGACGTGAGAGAACTTGGGAAGGTTGAACACCAGACGGGCTGCGGCGTTCTGGATGAGTTGTAGGGGTTTAATGGCACAGGCAGGGGAGCCCAGCCAACAGCGAGTTGCAGTAATCCAGACGGGAGATGACAAGTGCCTGGATTAGGACCTGCGCCGCTTCCTGTGTGAGGCAGGGTCGTACTCTGCGGATGTTGTAGAGCATGAACCTACAGGAACGGGCCACCGCCTTGATGTTAGTTGAGAACGACAGGGTGTTGTCCAGGATCACGCCAAGGTTCTTAGCGCTCTGGGAGGAGGACACAGTGGAGTTGTCAACCGTGATGGCGAGATCATGGAACGGGCAGTCCTTCCCGGGAGGAAGAGCAGCTCCGTCTTGCCGAGGTTCAGCTTGAGGTGGTGATCCGTCATCCACACTGATATGTCTGCCAGACATGCAGAGATGCGATTCGCCACCTGGTCATCAGAAGGGGGAAAGGAGAAGATTAATTGTGTGTCGTCTGCATAGCAATGATAGGAGAGACCATGTGAGGTTATGACAGAGCCAAGTGACTTGGTGTATAGCGAGAATAGGAGAGGGCCTAGAACAGAGCCCTGGGGACACCAGTGGTGAGAGCACGTGGTGAGGAGACGGATTCTCGCCACGCCACCTGGTAGGAGCGACCTGTCAGGTAGGACGCAATCCAAGCGTGGGCCGCGCCGGAGATGCCCAACTCGGAGAGGGTGGAGAGGAGGATCTGATGGTTCACAGTATCGAAGGCAGCCGATAGGTCTAGAAGGATGAGAGCAGAGGAGAGAGAGTTAGCTTTAGCAGTGCGGAGCGCCTCCGTGATACAGAGAAGAGCAGTCTCAGTTGAATGACTAGTCTTGAAACCTGACTGATTTGGATCAAGTAGGTCATTCTGAGAGAGATAGCGGGAGAGCTGGCCAAGGACGGCACGTTCAAGGGTTTTGGAGAGAAAAGAAAGAAGGGATACTGGTCTGTAGTTGTTGACATCGGAGGGATCGAGTGTAGGTTTTTCAGAAGGGGTGCAACTCTCGCTCTCTTGAAGACGGAAGGGACGTAGCCAGCGGTCAGGGATGAGTTGATGAGCGAGGTGAGGTAAGGGAGAAGGTCTCCGGAAATGGTCTGGAGAAGAGAGGAGGGGATAGGGTCAAGCGGGCAGGTTGTTGGGCGGCCGGCCGTCACAAGACGCGAGATTTCATCTGGAGAGAGAGGGGAGAAAGAGGTCAGAGCACAGGGTAGGGCAGTGTGAGCAGAACCAGCGGTGTCGTTTGACTTAGCAAACGAGGATCGGATGTCGTCAACCTTCTTTTCAAAATGGTTGACGAAGTCATCTGCAGAGAGGGAGGAGGGGGGAGGGGAGGAGGATTCAGGAGGGAGGAGAAGGTGGCAAAGAGCTTCCTAGGGTTAGAGGCAGATGCTTGGAATTTAGAGTGGTAGAAAGTGGCTTTAGCAGCAGCGACAGAAGAGGAAAATGTAGAGAGGAGGGAGTGAAAGGATGCCAGGTCCGCAGGGAGGCGAGTTTTCCTCCATTTCCGCTCGGCTGCCCGGAGCCCTGTTCTGTGAGCTCGCAATGAGTCGTCCGAGCCACGGAGCGGGAGGGGGGACCGAGCCGGCCTGGAGGATAGGGGACATAGAGAGTCAAAGGATGCAGAAAGGGAGGAGAGGAGGGTTGAGGAGGCAGAATCAGGAGATAGGTTGGAGAAGGTTTGAGCAGAGGGAAGAGATGATAGGATGGAAGAGGAGAGAGTAGCGGGGGAGAGAGAGCGAAGGTTGGGACGGCGCGATACCATCCTAGTAGGGGCAGTGTGGGAAGTGTTGGATGAGAGCGAGAGGGAAAAGGATACAAGGTAGTGGTCGGAGACTTGGAGGAGTTGCAATGAGGTTAGTGGAAGAACAGCATCTAGTAAAGATGAGGTCGAGCGTATTGCCTGCCTTGTGAGTAGGGGGAAGGTGAGAGGGAGAGGTCAAAAGAGGAGAGGAGTGGAAAGAAGGAGGCAGAGAGGAATGAGTCAAAGGTAGGCGTGGGGAGGTTAAAGTCGCCCAGAACTGTGAGAGGTGAGCCGTCCTCAGGAAAGGAGCTTATCAAGGCATCAAGCTCATTGATGAACTCTCCGAGGGAACCTGGAGGGCGATAAATGATAAGGATGTTAAGCTTGAAAGGGCTGGTAACTGTGACAGCATGGAATTCAAAGGAGGCGATAGACAGATGGGTAAGGGGAGAAAGAGAGAATGACCACTTGGGAGAGATGAGGATCCGGTGCCACCACCCCGCTGACCAGAAGCTCTCGGGGTGTGCGAGAACACGTGGGCGGACGAAGAGAGAGCAGTAGGAGTAGCAGTGTTATCTGTGGTGATCCATGTTTCCGTCAGTGCCAAGAAGTCGAGGACTGGAGGGAGGCATAGGCTGAGATGAACTCTGCCTTGTTGGCCGCAGATCGGCAGTTCCAGAGGCTACCGGAGACCTGGAACTCCACGTGGTCGTGCGCGCTGGGACCACCAGATTAGGGTGGCCGCGGCCACGCGGTGTGGAGCGTTTGTATGGTCTGTGCAGAGAGGAGAGAACAGGGATAGACAGACACATAGTTGACAGGCTACAGAAGAGGCTACGCTAATGCAAAGGAGATTGGAATGACAAGTGGACTACACGTCTCGAATGTTCAGAAAGTTGAGCTTACGTAGCAAGAATCTTATTGACTAAAATGATTAAAAATGATACAGTACTGCTGAAGTAGGCTAGCTGGCAGTGGCTGCATTGTTGACTTTGTAGGCTAGCTGGCAGTGGCTGCGTTGTTGATTCGGGGCTAGCTGGCTGGCTAGCAGTGTTGATTACGTTACGTTGCGTTAAAAGAACGACAATAGCTGGCTAGGTAACCTAGAAAATCGCTCTAGACTACACAATTATCTTTGATACAGCGACGGCTATGTAGCTAGCTATGTAGCTAGCTACGATCAAACAAATCAAACCGTTGTACTGTAATGAAATGAAATGAAAATGTGATACTACCTGTGGAGCGAGGCGGAATGCGACCGGGTTGTTGAGTTCTATTCGGTAGACGTTGGCTAGCTGTTGGCTAGCTAGCAGTGTCTCCTACGTTAAGGACGACAAATAGCTGGCTAGCTAACCTCGGTAAATTAAGATAATCACTCTAAAACTACACACTCTAAACTACACAATTATCTTGGATACGAAGACAGCAAAGACAACTATGTAGCTAGCTAACACTACACTAATCAAGTCGTTCAGTTGAGGGTAATAGTTTCTACAGTGCTGGTATTCGGTAGCCGGTGGACGTTAGCTAGCTGGCTAGCTGCTGGGCAGATAGCAGTGTAGACTACGTTAGGACGACGAAATACGATAATTACGCAATTATCTTTGATACAAAGACGGCTATGTAGCTAGCTAAGAAGAAATTGCTAAGATTAGACAAATCAAACCGTTGTACTATAATGAAATGTAATGAAATGTAATGAAAAGTTATACTACCTGCAGACCGAAGTGCGGATGCGCACACATCCCCCAGACAATATATTACAGAAACACTACAGACAAGACAGAACTGTCTGATCTGGACAGCCATTCAGTGGTCCTGGGAGTCTGGGTAGAATAAGAACAGAAGAGAACGTGAAAAAACAGACAATAGTCTCTGTGTAATACTTAACAACGTAATAAAGAAATAAGATGCTGATGAGATTGGTAACTACATAATATACTTATACCAACCTAATATGTATATTTCTCAGAAGAATGTATTTTCTTCAGGATTGCGCTGTCTTTGGCCAGTTTCTCCATGAACTCCTGGCAGGGGAGGTTGAAGTTTGTCTTCACAATAAGCATGGCCTTGATGGAAGGAACAGTGAACCTATTTCCTGCTGCTGTCCATATATCATTCATTTGGGAGAACACTCTCTCGACTGGTGCATTACTTCCAGGTAAGCACATGACAACAGATGCTAATCTAACCAGATTAGGGTGTGAAGTGGGTAACCACCGTGCTCCATCTCTGACTAAGCGGTGTCTCAGATGTTTTCCATTCTTCAAGCCATCAGGAACACTTGCAGGCCAGTGACCTTGTCACACAATGCCTCCTCATTGATGGTCACATTGGGGCATTTTTCCTGCAGTGTGGCCGTTGCCTTTTTAAAAGGAGACAATGTAAATATTTTAGATTATCTGTGTGCTTTCCCCATACTTGTAAGTAGTTCACAGCCATAGTGAAGAATGATTGGGATGTTTTGAGAAAGCTCTCTTTAGACATTGGTCCATTTTCCTCTAGCTCGCTCAGAAGTACTTGTTAGGATTTGGCCACTGGTTGTTCCGGTTTTGGTCACTAAATGCCCCCATTGTGCTTTTTGACCCTTTTGTTTTCCCTTGTTCCCAGTTATTATTTGCACCTGTGCCTCGTTTCCCTTGATTGTATTTAAACCCTTAGTTTTCCTCAATTCTTTGCTCTGTGTTTGAATGTTAGCACCCAGCCCCAGTGATGCTGTGAACATTTGTTGCTCCAGTTGGACTCTCTTGTGGTACTCTGTTTTTGTTCTTGTTTATTTATTTTTTGATTATCTTTTGAGGCTTTTTTTCTGCTGTACCTACCACCTTGTGGATTTACCTTTTTGACTTGGAGGATTACCTTTGTTCTCTTGGAATTAGTTTTGACGTTGTAGATTTATATTTTTGCTTGAAGAACTTTCCTTTTACTTTATTAAAACACCGTCTCAAATACTGCTGTGTCTGCCTCATCTTCTGGGTTCTGCCGACTATTAGTGTCGCAGTTTGCTAAGTGACTGTTTCTCACACCAGAGACCCGGATTTGTAACCGGGTCCTGGCAGTCCTCTGACCAAAACTGGAATGAAGTTTTCATCACGTCTTGCAGTCAATTTTGCCTCAACGTTTCTCAGAATTGCAGCAGACTACACAGCACAGTGGTCCTGGCCTTCAAGCATTTTGATCATGCCACTGAATACGGTCAGGTTTCCATGAACAAAGGCCAGCCAAAATTCAGTCCGTGGTTCTTCGAACATTGTTCGCAGGACAATAGGGCATTTGTCTTCAGAAAGAAAAAAGGATTTCAATGGCACATACATTTTCAGCACTCTTTCTAGAGCAGGGAGCATGGACAGCCAGCGAACATTGCTGTGTCCTAAAATGTTATGGTACTCCTGGCAAACAAACTCACAAAAGCCTTTCAGTCTTTGTACTCTGACGGTGAAAATATGAACATATACAAATATCTTTGTGAGCAGGTACTCAACATTATATCCAAAGATGTTCTGTCTGTGTTATGAATGATGTGGGCAGGACAACCTAAGCCAATCACCTCCCGCTGCAGAGCATTTTTAACTTTGGTATGGACATTGACCCTCCCCAGCCTATTCCGCCCTCCAAAGTTGGTATTTGTTGTCGGCAGAGAATGTTTTCCAGGTCACATTTTTGAATGACCACTAGGACCTCAGCTGCAATTTCCTCTGCTGTTTCTCCATTCAATTCAACAAAATCACGCAGATTTGTTTCCACAGATGTGCTGCCATCATATATCTTACAATATCTGACTTCTATTGGCAGCAGCTTTACATGTCCATGATTGGACGCATCAATGGTCAGGGAACCAAATTCAACCTGGTCTAGGTCCTATGTTACCAAACTAGTTGCCCATGGTGCTAACACATTACTCCCTATGGCGTCACATTTTGTCCTAGCACATGTAAACTTTGGCTCATAAAAATTCTGTGTCAGTTGTGCTGTGCAGTCCATAGATCTGTAACTCTGATTGTGTCGCATAGTGTGGTATGCAAAGACACCCTCCTGCACAGCTAAACCATATTCTTCTTGGGAAGGCTCTACCTTCTTGAAGAATGTGGTGACAGAGGGCATACCAACACGGGCAATTAGAGAGGCTTTATGCTTTTTCGTCTGCTGATGTTCTACCACTGCCGTTCTTCTCCGGCTGCCAATTGAAAGAGAAATTACAAAGGGTGCAGTGAACCATTCTATTGTCTTGACCTGAGCGTATAAATGGAAATTCTCTCATCATGTTTTTCACAAGTCCATTTCCGTTTGCATTTCCATATCTCCTTGTGTCACTCTTCTTACTCTCAATTTTTTATTCTCCTCCAATCTTTCTCCCTCCTCTTTTCTTCACTCATCTTCCTTCTCTTTCTTTCCTTCTCTTCACCTTTCCACCTCACTCTTCTACACTCTCCTTGCTTCACTCTTTTTACTCCCTTAATTTTTCCTTCTCCTTCCTCTCCAATCTTTATTAATAAATAGAATACTATTAGATCAAATATTTTGGTTAAGAGATTCCCACTGCTTGCCTCATTTTTGTATTTAATCTTAAAAACATTGTTTGGAATAATACATTGGCAGGCTCTGTAACCATATCTTCATCTTTCATTCTATCTCCTTCACTCTTCTTCCTATCCAGTCTTCCTCCTCTCCTTCCTCTCCACTGCTTATGTTATCCATGAACATTTCTAAATATATTTTCACGTTACTTATTATAATGCCAAACCATTAAAATTGTCATCTACAAAAATATTCTCGTAATTAATTGTGCATTCATTTAATATAATAATATTTTCAAAATAGCCCGTCCACTGCATTTTTTTACACGTGAACGTTTTTTAACCTAGCTACCATAACAGTAGCTAGCTAACCTAGCTAGCTAACTTAGTCTACATAGCTAACGTTAGCTAGCATAACCTGTTTAAAATCTTATAGAGCAGATCATCTATCTATATAACAAATTGTGACATAACATCACTAGCTAGTATCTCAAACCATTGTAACTTACCTGGCTTGAAAATACATTTGTGGTGATGTGGTGGATTCACTTGACACTTTCTAGCTTCTGGCCTAGTTTTCCACAGCAGTTTTCTCTAAAACTATCGCGAACAAGTAGTTAGTAAAAGAAGAATATATATATATATAGCGATATATATACTATATATATACTGATATAGCGAGCAGCCCCCTCTGTTGGCCTAAACAAGCACAATGCGATTGAGATGTCAACCGGTAGGCTCTGCTGCCCTGTCTTTCTTGCCAAGTATAATATTTCACTTTGCGTTTTTTTTAACGCACAGTTAAAAATGGGGACATTTCCAGGGACAGCTCCAGCCGGGGATAGGCCACCAAATACAGGGACTGTCCCCGGATAACGGGGACGTCTGGTCACCCTATGATATTACTACCCTGAATGAATCTGCAGGTAGCTAACCAACCAGGTTATCTGGCTATAACTAGTCAAGCAAATGTGTCTGAGATACGAAGAATAAGATCATACACATAATGTTAGCTAGCAACTCAGCCAGCTAATGTTAGCTAGCTAACAGTACACTTGAAATGAAACCACTTTCTGTCAAAATTAGAAAAGCGTAATATCTGAAAATCTTACCAGTATACATCGTGGTTAGACGCGTCTCCTGTCTGATGCCATGCATGGTTGCCTTAGTTTGACAATGTAATCCAGACTGGTGTTTTCTCCATCTCCTTAGCTATCATACTCAAATTCCACTGTTTCAAAACTCAGTCCTTCAGAAAGTGGAGAGCATACACATAACGTTAGCTAGTGAGCCAGCCAGATAACATTAGCTAGCAAACAGTACACTTTGACTTGACATTAGGTTTAGGCAGTTTTACTACGTGATCATAAAAAAAGCAGTGTTCAATATTTGTTACGTTCAAACAGCTCTCATGTGAAGTCGTGACTTCATCGGGCTCAACTCTCCGTGCCACAACTACTCACATCTGTGAATTAAGATTCTCAGTTGAAAGTAATGGAGTCCTGAGGAAGGGGAGAGATGGACACAAACCGAGACCAATACCACTGCAAAAAGGCAGTGTTCTCCACCCTACCCTTTTGCGCTCTGCTGCATTCCTGGAGCTTTGACATGCCTTTAAAAAGGGATAGCAACAAATTACACATGAAATGGTTACAAGGTCACTGGCAACTTGGCAAGTCAGATAAAACAGGGGCTAAACTCTGAGTGCAAAGTAAAAAAGTTTAACTAAAGTCAAAACAGAAAGACCTGCATATGTAATGGACATCACGCTGCTTGCTGAGAGAGTACCACTTAATCCCATACCTGGTGTGAACTCAGGATCTCTGCCTTGCTAGCACACATGATCACCCAGAAATTATTTCCCTCGTTGCTATAAAAGTTTTAAAAGAAAATTCCTCATCAATCTACACACAATAATGACAAAGCAAAAAGAGATTTTCATACATTTATTACGAATAAAATTCAGAAATACGTTATTTCCACAAGTATTCAGACCTTTACTCAGTACTTTGTTGAAGCACCTTTGGCAACGATTACAGCCTCAAGTCTTGTGGGGTATGACGCTACAAGCTTGGCACAACTGTATTTTGGGGAGTTTCTCCCATTCTGCAAAATGTGGAAAAAGTCAAGGCGTCTGAATACTTTTCTAATGCACTGTTAAATGCGTAGTTATTAGCTTAGTGGCTAGGTGGCTCAGTATTATCCTTTCTAGGGCAGGCGTTCCGCTAGCGGAACCACTCGACAACATTCCGCTGAAAAGGCAGCATGCGAAAATCTAAAATATTTTGTAGAAATATGTAACTTTCACACATTAACAAGTCCCATACAGCAAATGAAAGATCTTGTTAATCTACCCATCGTGTCCCATTTAAAAAAATACTTTACAGCGAAAGCACAACATATGATTATGTTAGGTCATAGCCAAGTCCAAAAAACACACCGCCATTTAAATGACTGATTTGTTCCATAAAGACCATCATTTATGTCCAAATAGCCACTTGTTGTTAGCGTGTCCAGCCCAGTAAATCCATCTTCATGAGGCGCAGGCACTTCGTCCAGACAAAAACTTGAAAAGTTCCGTTACAGGTCGTAGAAACAAGTCAAACGATGTATGGAATCAATCTTTAGGATATTTTTCACATAAAACATCAATAATGTTCCAACCGGAGAATTCCTATGTCTGAAGAAAAGCACTGGAACGAGAGGTAACTCTGTCGGGAGCGCGTCACGAGCCTGAGGCACTCTGCCAGACCACTGACTCAAACAGGTCTCATGAGCCCCTCCTTTATAGTAGAATCCTCATTCAAGTTTCTAAAGACAGTTGACATCTAGTGGAAGCCGTAGGAAGTGCAACTTTATCCATATCCCACTGTGTATTCGGTAGGCTAAGCTTTGAAAAACTACAAACCTCAGATTTCCCACTTCCTGGTTGGATTTTTCTCAGGTTTTTGCCTGCCATATGAGTTCTGTTATACTCAGACATCATTCAAACACTTTTAGAAATTTCAGAGTGTTTTCTATCCAATACTAATATGCATACATGAAAAGTGAGAAGAGTGAGTTTTAAAGTGTACTGTTAGCTAGCTAGCTAACATTAGCTGGCTGGCTCGCTAACTAATGTTACGTCATGCGTTGGGATTCATTGTTTACCTAGCTAGCTATCTAGCTACATTTCTTAGCAAAAGACTCATCTTAGTGTGCCAGAGCGCAGAATAACTTATGCATTTTTGAATGCTCAACACCCGTTGAATATGTCCGGGGGTCAGTAAACGTCGGCCACAAATCGTCATTCAATTGTTGACAGCAGCACAGTTGTATCAAAACATTGAAAGACGTTTTTCTCAGTTGATCAATTTTCAAAGCAGAATTAATTTCCCATTGTTTCGTCAAATGCAGTGTATGATATGCCATTTTGTAGCTCTGAGTCTCTACTTTTATCCAATGTAAAAAAACATAAATTACAAAGTTGCTATATAAGACCAAATCCAGGTGGTGAGTCATAAATCTGGTTACTGTAGATAACACTCACAGCACTCACAGTACTTCCATGTTGTTTTTATTCAATGTTCTATAGTCATCAATCAGGATATTGTGGTGTGTTTATGACATTTTCTCATTCCATAGCTTATCTTTGTTGATTTTTTTATTTATTTGTTATTTTACCAGGTAAATTGACTGAGAACACATTCTCACTTGCAGCAACAACCTGGGGAATAGTTGCAGGGGAGAGGAGGGGGATGAATGAGCCAATTGTAAACTAGGTATTTTTAGGTGACTGTGATGGTTTGAGGGCCAGATTGGGAATTTAGCCAGGACACCGGGTTAACACCCCTACTCTTACATTAAGTGCCATGGGATCTTTAATGACCTCAGAGAGTCAGGACACCCGTTTAACGTCACAGCTGAAAGACAGCACCCTACACAGGGAAGTGTCCCCAATCACTGCCCTGGGGCATTGGGATATTATTTTTAGACCAGAGGAAAGAGTGCATCCTACTGGCCCTCCAACACCTCTTCCAGCAGCATATGGTCTCCCATCCAGGAACTGACCAGTACCAACCCTGCTTATTAGCCTCAGAAGCAAGCCAGCAGTAGTATGCAGGGTGGTATGCTGCTGGCTGATAATTAATATGTAAAATTTACATATTTTAGGGAAAGAAATTCACACAGGCTTAATTTAGCCTTGTCACCAGTTTGCTTTTATTCTCTAACTGGTACTGAATTAATTTATAGTTCCTCATTTTTTGTGGGTGAAATGTAACTTTCTTGAATTCTGCCAGGATCATAACCTGCCAAATACTAGGCAGGGCTTTGTGTGAGAGGGCTGGGAATGATTTCCCTACTCTTTCTATTGGCCGCTTAAGCAAGGCGAACCCGTGCCTATGGCTGTTAAACAAGGCCCACTTGCTCCCAGCCCGCTCGTAAATAACAAACCTGGACACGCAGAGGAGTTAGTTAGCCACAGAGGAGTCGTAGTAGTCTCAGTGCACAGGATCCAGCCTCCTAGAGGGAGTTGCTTCTCTTAAAAAGTGTGTTGACTGGGTCCGTTCATTTCTTGATCGCCCCCCTTATGTTACTCAAGGCGCTGTTTGTTAAACCATGCATAGGCCCTACATAAGATCACAGATTCCAGCACTGCTACAGCTTTCTCTTTCCCTATAATAATTAATTATTGGGTTAACAGAATGCACAGATTGTCCTGTTGAAAAATAAATTATAGTCCCACTAAGTGCAAACCAGATGGGATGGCGTATTGCTGCAGAATTCTGTGGTAGCCATGCTGGTTAAGTGTCCCTTGAATTCTAAATAAATCACTGACAGTGTCAACAGAAAAGCACCTCCAAATCCTCAGACCTCCTCCTCCATGCTTCACGGTGGAAACCACACATGCGGTGATCATCCGTTCGCCTACTCTGCGTCTCACAAAGACATGGCGGTTGGAACCAAAAATCGACTCATCAGACCAAAAGACAGATTTCCACGGGTTGCTCGTGTTTCTTGGCCCAAGCAAGTCTCTTCTTCTTATTGATGTCCTTTAGTAGTGTTTTCTTTGCAGCAATTTGACCATGAAGACCTAATTCACACAGTCGCCTCTGAACAGTTGATGTTGAGATGTGTCTGTTATTTAAAAACAGCTTTTAAAAAATCCTTGAGGAACAGCGAGGACTGTGAAGCAACACAAACATTGGCACACACACACACACACACACACACGCACTATACATACACGTGGGTTTAGTACTGTTGATATGTGGTAATGGTGGAGTAGAGGCCTGAGGGCACACAGTGTGTTGTGAAATCTGTGAATGTATTGTAATGTTTTTAAAATTGTATAAACTGCCTTAATAATTTTGCTGGACCCCAGGAAGAGTAGCTGCTGATTTGTCAGCAGCTAATGGGGATCCATAATAAACTCTCTGAAGCATTTATTCGGGCTGTATTTTCTGAGGCTGGTAACTGTAATGAACTTATCTTCTGCAGCAGAGGAAACTCTGGTGACTTCCTTTCCTGTGGCGGTCCACATTGAGAGCCAGTTTCATCATAGCGCTTGATGGTTTCTGCGACTGCACTTGATGAAACTTTCAAAGTTCTTTAAATTTTCCGAAATGACTGATCTTCATGTCTTGAAGTAATGATGGACAGTCTCTCTCTTTGCTTATTTGAGCTGTTCTTGCCATGATATAGACTTGGTCTTTTACCAAATAGGGCTAACTTGTCACAACACAACTGGTTGGCTCAAAAGCATTAAGAAGGAAATAATTTCCACAAATTAACTTTTATATGAATACATATATGTTTTTTCATAGTTTTGATGTATTCTATTATTCTACAATGTAGAAAAAAATAAAAAGAAAGAAAAACCCTGGAATGAGTAGGTGTGTCCACACTTTTGACCTGTACTGTAATTGTTTAAAATGTTGTCATTCAAATTGTCTCCTTCAATCCGCTTTATTATTATGCATTTTATTGTTATGAGAACTATTGTTATGTCTGGGCATCGGCCTTGCAACATGGTGCCGTTGCATGATCCTCAACATTCTGTAACTGCCGCTGATTGCTTTTCTTTCCCTGCGTGTGTAGATGCCTGACAGAGACTGTCAAGTCTTAAATGTGCTGTTCTTTGTCTGGGAATACGATTTTACTCTCCTATATCCAAAGGAATAAGACAATAAAACAGATATATTGCTATTGTTGTTCTTACCACCCTACTTTTTTGAGGTGCACATTTGGAAGTATGCATTTAATTCAGTCTAAATCTGTAAGTAACTGCACAGTCATTTCCTCCAAGCCAGCATTCAAAACCTTTTATGGAAATTGGATACTATACCAATTGTCCTCTTGCCCTTTGCTTAGAAAGATTCCAGAGTGGCTTAATCTGAAAAGGTTAACTGACAATAGAAAGTGGAAGATGCCATGGCAAAAATAATATTATTGTGGCAGTCAGATCTCATCAACACCTTGGTGGCCTAGTAGGCTTTAGGATAGACTGGATGGACTAGCTGCAGTGCTAAAAAAAAACAAATGGGTGAGAAATAGTCATTTTCAGCATGCTTTGTTTCGGGTGGAACCTAGCTGAATTCAGCTAGGTGAACCAAACGAGTGTGCCCGCATACTCCCTTAGAAGACCTTCATTTGAAAAACAAGAAAAAGCGTCAATAGTACCATTTGTAAATCTTGAGATGCCGTAGCCAGTATACACTTCCTCAAAATAGTCTGAATGAATCTAAGGTAACTTAAGAAATATGTTATTAATTTTTATGTTTTTGCATAGGAGATCTTAGTCGCGCAATGCTACATCTAACTAAGATGTTTGATGCAGTATTTCTCAAGTGAAGAAACGTGCATGAAAACGAGTCATCTCTCATTGAATGACAACAAACACTTAATTGAAGAATCCCTACTGTTGACCAATCACTGAAGAAGGGGCTACTGACATCAGGCTTGCTTCGAGAAAATGTTCTGTGTGCACGAACAGCCTGTTGTTGTTGCTGGAGACCAAAATCAACAAAAACGTCACAAAATATCATAACAATATATGCACAAACTGTTCCGAACTGTTTCAGATGTAGACGCCTTTAGCCTACATCTTTGTTTACCTGATAATGTGGTCCCCATGATACATTTCCATAGTAATTTGTCATAAGTGGGCCCCAGTTGCCCCTGCCATGCAGTGACCAATTCAGGCAATCCTCTTGTTAGGCATCACATCTTCTCTCCCTAATCATTAACACCAACATTGAGGAGAAAGACCTGAAATAAATGGTGGGCTCTGATGGTAATCACTTAATTAGCGTTCAATGTAAGCTGCCATTCCCTTACCTATGGAAGGCTACCCGTGTTACCAAGGCTATCCATGTTAATGAGCAATATCAGATCCAGGATCCTATAGAAGTGTTTGTGGTGAGAAAACCAAAGCTTTGGGAATGTTCGTCAACCAACAAGCCTAGAGTGCATTGATCTGAGCAACATGCACAGTTGAATCTCTCTAAGTACAACATGGAAGTATTTTTTGGGGAGGAATAATGAAAGTTATTTTCACATTTTCGAGAGGCCTTTCGCTCTTTGCTCAGTCTCTTTCATCTCGTTCTGCTCTTTTTAATCAAAGAAAACCACAGTGGTTATTGTATTGCCTAGTTTTCATATCTACCTCATTAGAGACCATACAATCACAGTTATGTTGACTGTCTGGAAGTTTGTTATGTGCACCACTTTAGTCTACATTATGTTTTCAGAGCCATTGTTTCATGGCCGTTTGAGTGTGTATTACCATTGAGACTGTTCCAATGTCTCTTATCAACTCAATGACCTTCTCTTTTCATGTAATGATGCTGCTCACTTTAATTCGTATTTGTTAAGATTAGTCTCACTTTACTGGTCGGTTGCTTGCTCGTCCCTCTAACCGCTATGCAACCTGTTGCGCTGTGTCCATACTGTAGCAAACAACCAGAAATGGCACCGTTGTCTTGAGTGCAGTGACTGTGTCCCCCCAGAGCGATATGCACGATATATACCAAACATTTGGAACACCTTCCTATTATTGAGTTGCACTCTCTCCCGCCTCCCCCCCTCTTTTTCCCTCAGAACAGCCTCAATTCGTCGGGGCATTCCACATGGATGCTGGACCATGTTGACTCCAATGCTTCCCACAGTTGTCAAGTTGGCTGGGTGACCATTGGGTGAATGTTGAGCGTGAAAACCCCAGCAGCTCTTGGCACAAACCGGTGCGCCTGGCATCTACTACCATACCCGTTCAAAGGCACTTACATTTTTTGTCTTGCCAATTCACCCTCTGAATGGAACACACATACAATCCATGTCTCAATTGTCTCAAGGCTTAGAAATCCTTCTTTAACCTGTCTCCTCCCCTTCATCGACACTGATTTCAAATGGATTTAACAAGTGACATCAATAAGGGATCATAGCTTTCACATGGATTCACCTGGTCAGTCTAATTCTAGACATTCAGTTACATAGCATTGCTTAAATATTCCCTATTTAATGTTAACTGAGCGCTAACATGGCTGTCATAGAATGTTGAAGTGTCATGTAAATGCATCATAAAGCAGAAATCTGGCCCAACTCTAAATACATGGCTCTGGTTCTCCCCATCACATAGGGATAATAATGGCAACAATTAATGCAATATCTAGCAGTGTAATAAGGATCATGCTTCCTCCCACAAGCCGCTTCCCAAGTCCTAAACACACAATGCTTTTTGTGCATTAGCAGTGTATGTGCTTTTCTATAGTGTGAATCTGATACCAATCCCCAGTCACGCTTTAGGCCTAGAGTATTCTATTGTTATGAATAATGTTAGGAGTTCTGAATCGCAAACAAATAGCCCATTTCGGTTTTTACATTGGACACACAATGCGAGGCATGCAGCATGCTTTTGTATAAATCCCCTGCTAAACAATATTCAAATGTGGCATCTGCCCTTATCTCTGCTGCAGCGGAACGGTTGCCATGACAGAGACACATTGAGGATAATAACCTTTGTAAAAAAAGCAATTTGGATTGCTCATCCACTTCGGCGACTAGACACCTGGAAGTTCTGCTCGGTTAACCCCTACAGTGAACAACAGAAGGGAAAAGGTCATATAAGGGCTGGGCGATATGGCCAAAATATCACATCGAGGTATTTAACATTTTTGGGGATGGTATGACTGTATTTTATGATATTTTATGTTTTTGAATATTAACATTTCTTTATTTACTTTTAATTGTGTGTGCCCCTAGGGTGGCAATACACATACCGTTGAAGGTATTTCAATGGGTCTTTCTTCATTCTGATTGTTTTATACTGCTCAATTCAACTAAAAATAACTGTGGGGCATTTTTCATCAATATCTGCATTTCCTGCAGTCATTTGAGATAATTTCCACACTGCCACGTATTGCTGCACAATATGGGCAAACAATCTAGGACTTATTTTTAACCAAATGTTGCGATTCAGAGCAAAACACTTGGGTGAAATGTTGAAATCAGGAAATATAATGATTATTCTTATATAATAGTGGGCACTTTGAATACAGTGTTTGACATGACAACGAATGAAAATGCCAGAGAGAGGTTATTATGACAGGGTAGGAACCAATGTGTGCATGAGTGTTTCCTATGGAACCCTATAATCTTTGGCTACATTTGTTTTCTCTTAGCTACTTCATGTAGAGAATTTGTGTATTCCTCTTTGATTTAGAAGATACTGTTGCACAAACAACATGCTGATTTAGGTCTATACCATCACTGGTATTATCAGGTTGTATAGCTAATTATGTTTGCTCTGACTCAGTACATGTCTTAGCTAGCTAGCCAGCTAACTGGTGATTAGCATTAGCTGCTAACAAGATTTAGTCCCAACTTGCTAAGAGAATACAAACTAACTGTTTGCAGATGTAAGAAACACAAACTAATAGTGTAATTATAGAACAATAGTGTATTTACAGTGCATTCGGAAAGTATTCAGACCCCTTGAATCTTTTCACATTTTGTTATGTTACAGCTTTATTCTAAAATGTATGAAATAAATACAAATTATAAATCCTTATTTACAAGTTTGTGAGGGTTTTCGGTGCCAAATTTCTTCAGCCTCCTGAGGTTGAAGAGGCACTGTTGCGCCTTTGTCACCACACTGTCTGTGTGGGTGGACCATTTCAGTTTGTCAGTAATGTGTACGCCAAGGAACTTGAAGCTTTCCACCTTCTCCACTGCGATCCTGTCGATGTGGATAGGGGGGAGCTCCCTCTGCTGTTTCCTGAAGTCCATGATCATCTCCTTTGTTTTGTTGACGTTGAGTGAGAGGTTATTTTCCTGGCACGACACTCCCAGAGCCCTCTTCTCCTCCCTGTAGGCTATATCGCCATTGTTGGTTATCAAGCCTGCTACTGTTGTGTCGTCTGCAAACTTGATGATTGAGTTGGAGGCATGCTTGGCCACACATGGGTGAACAGGGAGTACAGTACTGTATTTGTGCAGTCTGGTTCAGCCTACACTAAAGTTTAATATTTTCTCAGTATTTTATGCGATTCTGGGGCAGCACATGAGGCCTACAATGTTAGAAGTATAGGCTAGCAAATTGGATTTTAATTTTTTTAATATAATAGGGCCTGTTTGTATAATTACTAGGCTGATGCATATATAGGCCTACCTTTCATAATATTTACCTCAGTGTTATTAGATTACCTTCTCTTTCTCTCTATTGTTGCTTCATTCCTTCCACTCAGTTAAATGAAATATGTTTCGTTGTCCTTATCTTAATCATTCCAATGACATCCTTGAGTAATATAGGACTAGAATTAGATGCAGAATAGGGTTGAATATTTTACCAATATTTTACAAATGTTCTATCACAAAAATAAATCACTTTTCTCCCGGGTAACCCGATATTTCAATGCCCAAACTGGAGCGAGCAGTCGCATCTGCACTTCGGTCTGCAGGTAGTATAACTTTTCATTACATTTCATTACATTTCATTATAGTACAACGGTTTGATTTGTCTAATCTTAGCAATTTCTTGTTAGCTAGCTACATAGCCGTCTTTGTATCAAAGATAATTGCGTAATTATCGTATTTCGTCGTCCTAGCGCAGTCTACACTGCCATCTGCCCAGCAGCTAGCCAGCTAGCTAACGCCCACCGTCTACATAGCTAGCTACATAGCCGTCTCTGTATCAAAGATAATTGTGTAGTCTAGAGCGATTTTCTAGGTTACCTAGCCAGCTATTGTCGTTCTTTTAACGCAACATAACGTAATCAACACTGCTAGCTAGCCAGCTAGCCCCTGAATCAACAACGCAGCCACTGCCAGCTAGCCTACAAAGTCAACAACGCAGCCACTGCCAGCTAGCCTACTTCAGCAGTACTGTATCATTTTTAATCATTTTTAGTCAATAAGAATAGCAGCACTGTAGAAACTATTACCCTCAACTGAACGACTTGATTAGTGTGGTGTTAGCTAGCTACATAGTTGTCTTTGCTGTCTTCGTATCCAAGATAATTGCGTAGTTTAGAGTGTGTAGTTTTAGAGTGATTATCTTAATTTACCGAGGTTAGCTAGCCAGCTATTTGTCGTCCTTAACGTAGGAGACACTGCTAGCCTGCCAACAGCTAGCCAACGTCTACCGAATAGAACTCAACAACCCGGTCGCATTCCGCCTCGCTCCACAGGTAGTATCACATTTTCATTTCATTTCATTACAGTACAACGGTTTGATTTGTTTGATCGTAGCTAGCTACATAGCTAGCTACATAGCCGTCTCTGTATCAAAGATAATTGTGTAGTCTAGAGCGATTTTCTAGGTTACCTAGCCAGCTATTGTCGTTCTTTTAACGCAACGTAACGTAATCAATACTGCTAGCTAGCCAGCTAGCCCCCGAATCAACAACGCAGCCACTGCCAGCTAGCCTACAAAGTCAACAATGCAGCCACTGCCAGCTAGCCTACTTCAGCAGTACTGTATCATTTTTAATCATTTTAGTCAATAAGATTCTTGCTACGTAAGCTCAACTTTCTGAACATTCGAGACGTGTAGTCCACTTGTCATTCCAATCTCCTTTGCATTAGCGTAGCCTCTTCTGTAGCCTGTCAACTATGTGTCTGTCTATCCCTGTTCTCTCCTCTCTTCACAGACCATACAAACGCTCCACACCGCGTGGCCGCGGCCACCCTAATCTGGTGGTCCCAGCGCACGACCCACGTGGAGTTCCAGGTCTCCGGTAGCCTCTGGAACTGCCGATCTGCGGCCAACAAGGCAGAGTTCATCTCAGCCTATGCCACCCTCCAGTCCCTCGACTTCTTGGCACTGACGGAAACACGGATCACCACAGATAACACTGCTACTCCTACTGCTCTCTCTTCGTCCGCCCACGTGTTCTCGCACACCCCGAGAGCTTCTGGTCAGCGGGGTGGTGGCACCGGGATCCTCATCTCTCCCAAGTGGTCATTCTCTCTTTCTCCCCTTACCCATCTGTCTATCGCCTCCTTTGAATTCCATGCTGTCACAGTTACCAGCCCTTTCAAGCTTAACATCCTTATCATTTATCGCCCTCCAGGTTCCCTCGGAGAGTTCATCAATGAGCTTGATGCCTTGATAAGCTCCTTTCCTGAGGACGGCTCACCTCTCACAGTTCTGGGCGACTTTAACCTCCCCACGCCTACCTTTGACTCATTCCTCTCTGCCTCCTTCTTTCCACTCCTCTCCTCTTTTGACCTCTCCCTCTCACCTTCCCCCTACTCACAAGGCAGGCAATACGCTCGACCTCATCTTTACTAGATGCTGTTCTTCCACTAACCTCATTGCAACTCCCCTCCAAGTCTCCGACCACTACCTTGTATCCTTTTCCCTCTCGCTCTCATCCAACACTTCCCACACTGCCCCTACTCGGATGGTATCGCACCGTCCCAACCTTCGCTCTCTCTCCCCCGCTACTCTCTCCTCTTCCATCCTATCATCTCTTCCCTCTGCTCAAACCTTCTCCAACCTATCTCCTGATTCTGCCTCCTCAACCCTCCTCTCCTCCCTTTCTGCATCCTTTGACTCTCTATGTCCCCTATCCTCCAGGCCGGCTCGGTCTTCTCCTCCCGCTCCATGGCTCGATGACTCATTGCGAGCTCACAGAACAGGGCTCCGGGCAGCCGAGCGGAAATGGAGGAAAACTCGCCTCCCTGCGGACCTGGCATCCTTTCACTCCCTCCTCTCTACATTTTCCTCTTCTGTCGCTGCTGCTAAAGCCAATTTCTACCACTCTAAATTCCAAGCATCTGCCTCTAACCCTAGGAAGCTCTTTGCCACCTTCTCCTCCCTCCTGAATCCTCCTCCCCCTCCCCCCCTCCTCCCTCTCTGCAGATGACTTCGTCAACCATTTTGAAAAGAAGAAGAAGTCAAACGACACCGCTGGTTCTGCTCACACTGCCCTACCCTGTGCTCTGACCTCTTTCTTCCCTCTCTCGCCAGATGAAATCTCGCGTCTTGTGACGGCCGGCCGCCCAACAACCTGCCCGCTTGACCTTATCCCCTCCTCTCTTCTCCAGACCATTTCCGGAGACCTTCTCCCTTACCTCACCTCGCTCATCAACTCATCCCTGACCGCTGGCTACGTCCCTTCCGTCTTCAAGAGAGCGAGAGTTGCACCCCTTCTGAAAAAACCTACACTCGATCCCTCCGATGTCAACAACTACAGACCAGTATCCCTTCTTTCTTTTCTCTCCAAAACCCTTGAACGTGCCGTCCTTGGCCAGCTCTCCCGCTATCTCTCTCAGAATGACCTTCTTGATCCAAATCAGTCAGGTTTCAAGACTAGTCATTCAACTGAGACTGCTCTTCTCTGTATCACGGAGGCGCTCCGCACTGCTAAAGCTAACTCTCTCTCCTCTGCTCTCATCCTTCTAGACCTATCGGCTGCCTTCGATACTGTGAACCATCAGATCCTCCTCTCCACCCTCTCCGAGTTGGGCATCTCCGGCGCGGCCCACGCTTGGATTGCGTCCTACCTGACAGGTCGCTCCTACCAGGTGGCGTGGCGAGAATCCTCTCCTCACCACGTGCTCTCACCACTGGTGTCCCCAGGGCTCTGTTCTAGGCCCTCTCCTATTCTCGCTATACACCAAGTCACTTGGCTCTGTCATAACCTCACATGGTCTCTCCTATCATTGCTATGCAGACGACACACAATTAATCTTCTCCTTTCCCCCTTCTGATGACCAGGTGGCGAATCGCATCTCTGCATGTCTGGCAGACATATCAGTGTGGATGACGGATCACCACCTCAAGCTGAACCTCGGCAAGACGGAGCTGCTCTTCCTCCCGGGAAGGACTGCCCGTTCCATGATCTCGCCATCACGGTTGACAACTCCACTGTGTCCTCCTCCCAGAGCGCTAAGAACCTTGGCGTGATCCTGGACAACACCCTGTCGTTCTCAACTAACATCAAGGCGGTGGCCCGTTCCTGTAGGTTCATGCTCTACAACATCCGCAGAGTACGACCCTGCCTCACACAGGAAGCGGCGCAGGTCCTAATCCAGGCACTTGTCATCTCCCGTCTGGATTACTGCAACTCGCTGTTGGCTGGGCTCCCTGCCTGTGCCATTAAACCCCTACAACTCATCCAGAACGCCGCAGCCCGTCTGGTGTTCAACCTTCCCAAGTTCTCTCACGTCACCCCGCTCCTCTGCTCTCTCCACTGGCTTCCAGTTGAAGCTCGCATCCGCTACAAGACCATGGTGCTTGCCTACGGAGCTGTGAGGGGAACGGCACCTCAGTACCTCCAGGCTCTGATCAGGCCCTACACCCAAACAAGGGCACTGCGTTCATCCACCTCTGGCCTGCTCGCCTCCCTACCACTGAGGAAGTACAGTTCCCGCTCAGCCCAGTCAAAACTGTTCGCTGCTCTGGCCCCCCAATGGTGGAACAAACTCCCTCACGACGCCAGGACAGCGGAGTCAATCACCACCTTCCGGAGACACCTGAAACCCCACCTCTTTAAGGAATACCTAGGATAGGATAAAGTAATCCTTCTCACCCCCCTTAAAAGATTTAGATGCACTATTGTAAAGTGGCTGCTCCACTGGATGTCATAAGGTGAATGCACCAATTTGTAAGTCGCTCTGGATAAGAGCGTCTGCTAAATGACTTAAATGTAAAATGTAAATGTAAAAGCATTATATAGTGTCACACCCGGATCTGTTTTACCTGTCCTTGTGTGTGTCTCCAGGTGTCACCCATCTTCCCCATTATCCCCTGGGTACCTGTGTTTTCTGTCTGTCTGTGCCAGTTCGTCTTGTTTGCCAAGTCAATCAGCATTTTTCTCTCAGCTCCTGTTTTTTTTTCGCAGTCTCTCTTTTTCTTGTCCTCCTGGTTGAGACCCTTGCCTGTCCTGACTCTGAGCCCACCTGCCTGACCACTGCCTGCTCCTGACCTTGAGCCTGCATGTTGCCGTGTACCGTTTAGGACTCTGCCCTGGCTATGAACTCTTGCCTGTCCCCGACCTGCCTTTTGTCTATCCCTTGGATTATAATAGATACCAGAGCTCAAACCATCTGCCTCCTGTGTCAGCATCTTGGTCTCGCCTTGTGTCATTATAATAAAGCATACAAATATGTCTGGAATTGATTAAAGCTTTGATCAGCATGAAAATTCAAACCTGATGCTACTTGAGCCTGATGAGCCATATATTAAAATACATTTTATGAGCCCTACATTAATGACATTCAATGAGCCAAGCCCCCCCCAAAAAAATGCCTTTATCCAAAACATACATTTGAAATCGGAAGTTTACCTTAGCCAAATACATTTAAACTCAGTTTTTCACAATTCCTGACATTTAATCCTAGTAAAAATGTTGTGTCTTAGGCCAGTTAAGATCACCACTTTTTAAGAATGTGAAATGTCAGAATAAAAGTAGAGAGAATTATTTATTTCAGCTTTTATTTCTTTCATCACATTCCCAGTGGGTCAGAAGTTTACATATACACATTTAGTATTTGGTAGCATTGCCTTTAAATTGTTTAACTTGGGTCAAACGTTTCGGGTAGCCTTCCACAAGCTTCCCATTATAAGTTGTGTGAATTTTTGCCCATTCCTCCTGACAGAGCTGGTGTAACTGAGTCAGGTTTGTAAGCCTTCTTGCTCGCACACACTTTTTCAGTTCTGCCCACAAATCTTCTATGGGATTGAGGTCAGGGCTTTGTGATGGCCACTCCAATACCTAGACTTTGTTGTCCTTAAACCATTTTGCCATTTTGAAGTATGCTTTGGGTCAATGTCCATTTGGAAGACCCATTTGCGACCAAGCTTTAACTTCCTGACTGATGTCTTGAGATGTTGCTTCAATATATCAACATCATTTTCCCACCTCATGAAGCCATCTATTTTGTGAAGTGCACAGTCCCTCCTGCAGCAAAGCACCACCACAACATGATGCTGCCACCCCCGTGCTTCACAGTTGGGATGGTGTTCTTCGGCTTGCAAGCCTCCCCCTTTTTCCTCCAAGCATAAGGATAGTCATTATGGCCAAAGAGTTCTATTTTTGTTTCACCAGACCAGAGGACATTTCTGCAGAAAGAACGATCTATGTCCCCATGTGCAGCTGCAAACCGTAGTCTGTTTTTTTTATGGAGGTTTTGGAGCAGTGGCTTCTTCCTTGCTTAGCGGCATTTTAGGTTATGTCGATATACGACTCGTTTTACTGTGGATATAGATACCTTTGTACCTGTTCCCTCCAGCATCTTCATACGGTCCTTTGCTGTTGTTCTGTGATTGATTTGCTTTTTTCGCACGAAAGTGCGTTCATCTCTAGGCGACAGAACGCGTGTCCTTCCTGATCCGTATGACGGCTGCATGGTCCCATGCTGTTTATACTTGCGTACTATTGTTTGTACAGATGAATGTGGTACCTTCAGGCGTTTGGGAAATTGCTCCCAAGGATGAACCAGACTTGTGGAGGTCTATAATTTTTGTTTCTGAGGTCTTGGCTGATTTATTTAGGTTTTCCTATCCTATTCTAGTCTAGCTTTTCATGAATGGGACTCCAATAATTTTTTGACAGGTCGCAATTGTAAATGAGAACTTGTTCTCAACTTGCCTACCTGGTTAAATAAAGGTGAAATAACTCAAATAAATAAAGGAGAGAGGATGCAGAGCACAGGTGCGTGCATATTGCATAAGAGACATAGGCTATAAGTTAGCTTTTTATGCATAACCCATCATTACTTAGCTAAATATAAGGCAAATATACTGCATTGAATACAGTGAGGGAAAAAAGTATTTGATCCCCTGCTGATTTTGTACGTTTTCCCACTGACAAAGAAATGATCAGTCTATTATTTTAATGGTAGGTTTATTTGAACAGTGAGAGACAGAATAACAACAACAAAATCCAGAAAAACGAGTGTCAAAAATGTTATAAATTGATTTGCATTTTAATTAGGGAAATAAGTATTTGACCCCCTCTCAATCAGAAAGATTTCTGGCTCCCAGGTGTCTTTTATAGAGGTAACGAGCTGAGATTAGGAGCACACTCTTAAAGGGAGGACCAAAACACACGGCCAAGGCAACAAAGGAGTGGCTCAAGAAGAAACACATTAACCTGTTATGGTTGCAATCCCGATACCAGAATCGATATGACAACTACCAGTCAAAGAGGTCGCCAAAATTCAAACCACAGAAATCTCATAATTACAATTCCTAAAATATACATGTGTCTTATATCATTTTAAATCTATTTTCATTGTTAATCCCACCAAAGTGTCCGATTTCAAATAGGCTTTTCAGTGAAAGCACTACAAACGATTATGTTAGGTCTCCACCAAACCGCAATAAGCACAGCCATTTTCCAGCAAAGTATAGCCTTCACAAAAAACAGAAATCAAGATAAAAATTAATCACTAACCTTGAATTATCTTCATCAGATGACACTCATAGGACTTCATGTTACACAATACATGCATCTTTTGTTTGATAAAGTTCATATTTATATAAAATATAAAAAAATATATTTAAAAAATCTGAGTTTACATTGGCGTGTTAGATTCACTAGTTCCCAAAACATCAAGTGATTTTGCATAGCCACATCATTCAACAGAAATACTCATCATAAATGTAGATGATAATATTGTTATACACATGGAATTATAGTTATACCTCTCCTTAATGCAACCGCTGTGTCAGATTTTAAAAAAACTTAACGGAAAAAGAAATGCATGCAATAATCTGAGACGGCGCTCAATTTAAAAACACCACAGCCACAAAGATGGCGTCAACATAAACAAGAAATTACATGATAAATATTCCCTTACCTTTGATGATCAACATCAGAAAGCACCCCAGGAATCCCAGGTCCACAATAAATGTTTGTTTTGTTCGAAAATGTCTGTTATTTATGTCCAAATACCTTCTTTTGTTAGAGCGTTTGGTATACATATCCAAACGCTAATTCTGGTCAGCGTTATATCGGACAAAAACTTCAAAAAGTGATATTACCGGTCGAAGAAACATTTCAAACTAAGTACAGAATCAATCATTCGGATGTTTTTAACATATAGCTTCAATAAAGTTCCAACCAATTCTTTCTTGTCTTCATGAGCAATGGAACGCTAGTGACTACCATGAGGAAAAATTGGGATCAGAAAATGGCTGCTTGATGGACAGCTGATGTATTCTGCTCTCATTCACTCCCACAACAACAAAGAAGCCTCATTATAATTTCTATTGATGGTTGACATCTAGTGGAACCCCTAGGCAGTGCAACATCATTCATATCTCAAGGGGATTTCATAGGGGACTCTGGTGAATACATACAATGTATGTTCACATGGTGGAGTAGTGTTATGACAAAGAGTCGCTAGGCCATGATGAGCCAAGTAAAGCCCCCCAAGCCAGGCCTCCCGGGTGGCGCAGTGGTTAAGGGCGCTGTACTGCAGCGCCAGCTACGTCACCAGAGACTCTGGGTTCACACACAGGCTCTGTCATAACCGGCCGCGACCGGGAGGTCCGTGGGGCGACGCACAATTGGCCTAGCGTTGTCCGGGTTACGGAGGGTTTGGCCGGTAAGGAAATCCTTGTCTTATCGCGCACCAGCGACTCCTGTGGCGGGCCGGGCGCAGTGCGTGCTAACCAAGGTTGCCAGGTGCACAGTGTTTCCTCCGACACAGTGGTGCGGCTGGCTTCCGGGTTGGATGGGGCTGTGTTAAGAAGCAGTGCGTCTTGGTTGTGTTGTGTATCGGAGGACGTCTCTCCCGAGCCCGTACGGGAGTTGTAGCGATGAGACAAGATAGTATCTACATAGTTCTTCATTTTCAACTCCCTCTCCAGCTTGATAAAAGCCAGTGTTCCTTTGCCAGAAGAGATCTTATTTTTATGTCCTGGGTTGGTTATTGGTCAGTGAAAGTTTTGTTGATATTATTTTGTAGCCACTCCTTCCGGGGTATGTGTATGCCAAAAGGACTTAGTGTTTTTGATTATTGAAATTGTTCACTAAAAGTATTAGTAATTATTTCATTTGTTCCCAGGGGTGGAAGGGGAATGCACCTTAGGAGTGTTTAGGCAAGAGGCCTGCGGGCATACATAACCATTTAATCTGTCTATCGTTTTACCGTGTTATGGAATAATGAATTCCCTGTAAACAGTATTTTTCTCTGCCTCTGTTGTCCTTCCCTGCACCTACGATCACATACTTTTTCACTCCACGGGGAGTTGAGATGTAGCAGGGTGTTGCGTTCCCTCCTCCAAGAGGTGGAAATAACACAATCAAAAAGAGTTCTACAAGCAGTTAATAAAACAGGAAAATAGCTTCATGCCGTTTGTCTAAATACTGGTGGAGCCAACTAGTAAAAGAATGGACGACCTGACCGTGACCTCAAGAAAAATTTGCAGTTGCAGCAATTTGCAGATCAATGGGTTTAATCAGGAGAATGACAAGATGACAGCAATCTGTAAGTAATTGAGGACATCAGTTCTGTATGTGAATTCATAATAACAATGACGGAGAAATCAGATTATCTCGAGGGACAATCAAGGCGGAACAATATGGTTGTGGACAAAGTGAGGGAAATGATCCCAGAGAAACTGAGATGGACCACACGAAGATTGAGGTAGAGTGCGCCCACAGAACTGGGAAGCCCACCACCAGCCCAAGTGACAGGCCCAGACCGATAGTGGTCAAGTTCCTGAAGTTAGCCATTCTGGAAAAAGCCAAGAACTTGAGAGGAATGTATATATTCCTCAACGAGGACTATCGGAAGCTCTGCGCCGGAAGAGGAAAGAACTGATCCCAGCCAGGAAAGTTGCCAGAGCGTGTGGGGACATTGCTTACATCCACTATGTTAAGCTCATTGTCCTCCCTTCCTCCCAAAAGCCTGGAAGAGATGGAGAGCCAAACCTATGGGTTCGTTGCTTCAATCCTTCAGCACACACACACACTTACAAATACCAACTGATGAATGGCCTGCTGGATGTATATAAAAAAGTGATCTTGCTTTGTTTGCTCTTTTCCATATTATGTCTTTCTCTGATAAGCTATCCAGGAAATGGCTAAATATAGCCCATATTAATATATGTAGCCTTAGAAATAAGGCTAATGAAATCAATAATTTTCTAACATCAGAAAACATTCATATATTAGCAATTTCTGAGACTCACTTAGATAATCCATTTGATGATACAGCAGTAGCAAAACAAGGATATAACATCTATAGAATAGATAGGAATGCTTATGGGGGAGGTGTTGCTGTATATATTCAGAGGCTTATCAATTTAATGCTTAAAGAATATCTTATGTCAAGTGTTATTGAAGTGTTGTGGTTGCAGGTTCACTTGGCACATCTAAAGCCTTTTCTTTTGGGGGTGTTGCTATAGGCCACAATGTGCTAACAGTCAGTATCTAAATCATATGTGTGAAATGCTTGATAGTAACCATATGTGTGAAATGCTTCCCATAGTAACCAGTGCCTGTAATCTGGTTCAGGTTTTTGATCAACCTACCAGGGCGTAAACTAACAAGATCATCGACATGTACTGATCACATTTTTCCTAATACTGTAGAACATTGTTTTGAAGATGCAGTGATCACAATATATTGGCTATATCCAGGAAAACCAAAGTTCTGAAAGCTGGGCCTTAAATAGTGTATAAGAGATCATGCAAGATTTTGCTGTGACTCTTATGTGGATGATGTTGAAAGTATTTGTACGTCTGGTGTGATTAATAAGGAGCATCCAGGCGCTGCACTTGATGCATTTATGCTTTCAATTATTGATAAACATGCACCTGTTTAGAAACTTACTGTTAGAACCGTTAAGGCTTCATGGATTGATGAGGAATAGAAAAACAGTATGTTTGAAAGAGATGGGGAAAGGAGTGGCTAATAAGTCTGACTGCACATCTGACTGGCTTACTTACTGCAAATTGAGAAATTATGTGACTAAACTCAATAAAAAGAAAAAGCTGTATTGTGAAGCCAAGATCAGTGATATAAAGAATGATGGAAAAAACTTTGGAGTACTTTAAATGTAAATTATGGGCAGAAAGAATACTTAAAATACATCTTTCTTCAAATCAGATGGCTTATTCATCACAAAACCATTTGATGTTTGTCACGCCCTGAACTTAGAGATCCTTTATATGTCTCTATTTTGGTTTGGTCAAGGCGTTGAGTTGGGGTGGGCATTCTATGTTTTGTGTTCTATGGTTTCTATTTCTGTGTGTTTGGCCGGGTGTGGTTCTCAATCAGAGGCAGCTCTCTATCGTTGTCTCTGATTGAGAACCATACTTAGGTAGACTTTTCCCACCTGTGTTTTGTGGGTAGTTATTTTCTGTTTTGTGTGTCTGCACCAGACAGAACCGCTTTGTTATTTTTGTTCTAGTGTTCAGTTTTATTAAAAATCATGAACACGTTGCGCTTTGGTCCTCTTCTTCAAACATCCGTTACAATGTTGCATATTATTTTAATGATTACTTCATTGACAAAGTGTGCAAATAGTCCAGGTAGCCATTTGATTAATTGTTCAGCAGTTTTATGGTAGAAGCTGCTATGGAGCCTTTTGGACCTAGACTTGGAGCTCCGGTACCACTTGTCATGCGGTATACTTTGACTTGGCTAACTTGAGTTTTTGACAATTATTCGGACCTTCCTCTGACACTACCTAGTATATAGGTCCTGGATGGTAGGAAGCTTGGTGATGTACTGGGCTGTACTACCCTCTGTAGTGCCTTACGCTCAGAAGCCGAGCAGTTGCCATACCAGGCGGGGATGCAGCCAGGATGCTCTCGATGGTGCAGCTGTGTAACTTTTTGAGGATCTGGGGACCCATTCTAAATCTTTTCAGTCTCCTGAGGGGGAAAGGGTGTTGTCGTGCCCTCTTTAGACCATGATAGCTTGTTGGTGATGTGGATACCAAGGAACTGGAAACTCTAGACCCGCTCCACTACAGCCCCATCGATGTGAATGGGGGCATGCTTGGCCCTCCTTTCCCTATAGTCCACAATCATCTCCTTTGTCTTCTTCACGTTGAGGGAGAGGTTGTCATCCTGGCACCACACAGCCAGGTCTCTGACCCCCTCCTTATAGGCTGTCTCATCATTGTCGGTGATCAGGCCTACCACCGTTGTGTCATCAGCTAACTTAATGATGGTGTTGCAGTTGTGCTTGGCCACACAGTCGAGGATGAACAGGTAGTACAGGAGGGGACTAAGCACGCACCCCTGAGGGGCCCTCATGTTGAGGATCAGCATGGCAGATGTGTTGCTGACTTCCCTTACTATCTGGGGGCGGCCCATCAGGAAGTCTACTAATTATATGCATATTCTAGCTGCTGGGCCTGAGTAACAGGCAGTTTACTTTGGGAATGCTTTTCATCCGGATGTGAAAATACTGCCCCCTAGCATGAGGTTTTAAAGGTCTTTTCATATCGGCTATGGAGAGAGTGATCACACAGCCGTCCCAAACTGCTGGGGCTCTCATGCATGCTTCAGTGTTGCTTGCCTAGAAGCAAGCATGAAAGGCATTTAGCCCATCTGTTAGGCTCATATAACTGAGCAGCTCGCAGCTATCCTTCCCTTTGCAGTCCGTAATAGTTTGCATGCCCTGCCAAGCCAATCTGACAAGCGTAAGAGCCGGTGTAGTGGGATTCAATCATAGTCCTGTATTGATGCTTTACCTGTTTGATGGTTTGCCTGAGGGCATAGCGGGATTTCTTATAAGCGTCCAAATTGGTGTCCCGCTACTTGAAAGCAGCAGCTCTAGCCTTTAGCTCGGTGTGGATGTGGCCAGTAATCAATGGCTTCTGGTTGGGATCTGTACTTACGGTCACTGTTGGGACGACGTCGTCAATGCACTTATTGATGAAGCCAGGGAAGCCAGTATACTCCTCATTGTAATTGGATGAATCGCAGAACATATTCCAGTTTGTGCTAGCAAAACAGTCCTGTAGTGTAGCTACCGCATCATCTGACCACTTACATATTGAGTGTGTAACTGGTACTGCCTGATTTAGTTTTTGCTTGTAAGCATGAATCAGGAGGATAGAATTATGGTCAGATTTGACAAACGGAGGGAGAGCTTTGTTTGCGTCTCTGTGTGACTCGGGCAGGGATAAGTTAAAAATGTCAGTGAAGACATTCATGCTCATGCTCTGAGTACACATCCTGATTATCCGTCTGGCTGTTGCAAAAAATTGTTTGACCAAATACAATGCTATTTCTCTGTAAAGAAATTAACAACATACTTTCAGCATGCTTAGAGAGGAGGGCACTCAACATGTACTGCACTGACACAAATATCTGATGATTGGTTGAAAGAAATTGATAATAAGAAGATTGTGGGAGTTGTACTGTTAGATTTCTGTGCAGCCTTTGACATTGTAGACTGTAATCTGTTGTTGAGAAAATGTAAGTGTTATGGCTTTTCAACCACTGCTATATCATGGATTCGGAGCTATCTATCTAATAGAACTGGGGGTTTTCTTTAATGGAAGAATATGTAAAGTGTGGTGTACCTCTTGGCCGTTCTCTAGGCCCCCTTAATGCCACTGGCATTAAACTAAGAATTTGTGTCCATATATGCTGATGATTCAAGCATATAAGCATCAGCAACCACAGCTAATGAAGTCACTGAAACCCTTAACAAAGAGTTGCAGTCTGTTTTGGAATGGGTGACGAGTAATAAACTGGTCCTGAACATTTCTTAAACTAAGGGCATTGTATTTGGTACAAATCATTCCCGGTTCTAGACCTCAGCTGAATCTGGTAAGGAATGGGCCCTACACCCAAACAAGGGCACTGCGTTCATCCACCTCTGGCCTGCTCGCCTCCCTACCACTGAGGAAGTACAGTTCCCGCGCAGCCCAGTCAAAACTGTTCGCTGCTCTGGCCCCCCAATGGTGGAACAAACTCCCTCACGACGCCAGGACAGCGGAGTCAATCACCAGCTTCCGGAGACACCTGAAACCCCACCTCTTTCAGGAATACCTAGGATAGGATAAAGTAATCCTTCTCACCCCCCCCCCCCCCTTAAAAGATTTAGATGCACTATTGTAAAGTGGCTGTTCCACTGGATGTCTTAAGGTGAACGCACCAATTTGTAAGTCGCTCTGGATAAGAGCGTCTGCTAAATGACTTAAATGTAAAATGTAAATGAATGACGTGGCTGTCAAACAAGTTGAGGAGACTGAATTACTTGGTAATACCTTAGATTGTAAAATGTCATGGTCAAAACCATATAGATTCAATGGTTGTAAAGATGGGGAGAGGTTTGTCCGTAATAAAGAGATGCTCTGCTTTTATGACACCCACTCCAAAAAGCAAGTTCTGCAGGCTTTAGTTTTGTCTTATCTTGATTATTGTCCAGTTGTGTGGTCGAATGCTGCAAGGAATAAAATACCATGCATGCTGGAGACAGTTTGGTGCAGTGTGAAGGGAAGACCGTAATTCATCCATGACATTGACATTTACGAGAGGGCATAAAAAGAGAACAACATTCAGGTAGGTGGATGGTGCCAGAAGGAACAGATAAGGTCTTGTGGTTTGTAATTGAGTCAGAGGGTCCTCGGAGGGTTACCAGTGTGTGAAATTAAATTATTGTTAAGGCTCTCAGCAGCACTGTCATATGGTCAGCCCTAGGCTGGGAATTGCCAGGGACCCAACAAAACAATATTATCACAATACTTCGGTGCCGATACAATATGTATTGCGATTCTCACGATTCTATATTGTTTCACAATCTATTGTGATTTGATGTTCCAAACATATTGCTAACTATATGTCTGCTGCAGAGACGAGAGAGGTTTGGTTATAAAAAAATATAAAAAAATCACAACGGTTTAGATGGTACAATATTGCTTGTTTTGAAACAGACTGAAAGTAGGCAAACTATTAGATTTTTAGCAACTAGGAAATGGAGGAGAGATTTCCGCATATTGTACCTTTTTAAAAAGAAGAGGCTGAACAATATATATTTTAAGCTTATTTAACTAGGCAAGTCAGTTAGGAACAAATTATTATTTTCAATAATAAGCCTAGGAACAGTGGGTTAACTGCCTGTTCAGGGGCAGAAAGACAGATTTGTACCTTGTCAGGTCGGGGATTTGAGGATGCAACCTTCCGGTTGCTAGTCCAATGCTCTAACCACTATAGGCTACCCTGCCACCCCATTTTATATATATATTGAAATTTGAAACTATCAATTTATTAAAATCAAATCAAATTTTATTGGTCACATAACATTTTTAGCAGATGGTATTGCGGGTGTAGCAGATGTTCTTTCCCGTGTAGCGAAAGGATCCCCCCTAATCACTAGTCAGCCCTGAACTGACATTACCTCTTTGCCTCCTTGCAGTGGTTTTTATGAGTACTAATAATAGGCTATTTGCTTGTCTTTACAAAGTGTATGAAGCATACCTCTATCATACCTCTACTACCTCTATCATTGGCGCAGTCAGTAGAGCATGGCTCTTGCAAAGTCCAAGGTTTTGGGTTTGATTCCCGCAAGGGCCACCCATATGTAAAATGGTTGTTTGCATGACTAAGTTGCTTTGGATAAAAATGGCTGTTAAATGGCATATGAGCACACGATGTTGCCTTTTACTGTATCTTTTGTTAAGTTTGGGTAACTCACATGGAGGAAAAAAATGGATAAACGAGAACACCGGTTTCTGTCCTGTTGGCTATTACTCACCATGACACATGAGGTAGTGTTAATGAACAGCTCTGGACCAGTGTTGGAACTGGACGTGGAACTCTCCCGTCTAAAGACGAATAGAGGATGGTTACAAATCAAAGATCCCCATGTCACCAGCTGTCACTGGGTATCAAAGGTAGTGGATGAGCAGATCTCTGAAGCTACGGGGTGGGAAGAGTGATGAAAGGAATGAGTGGGAAGGGGGATGGAGGGAGCAGGTGAGAAGAATGGAGGGAGGGATGGAGTGGGAGAGGGGAGTGGAATAGGCAGGTAAGAGGGATGAGGGAGGGGATAGAAGAGCTGGTCAGAGAGATAAAGGGTGGGAGGAGTGATGCAGGAGGGAGTGGGAAGAGGAGTGGAGGGAGCACGAGGTGGAAGGGGGGATGGAAATAGAGGGGTAGAGGGAGCAGGTCAGAGGTGAATTGACAGATGATTGGGTTTCACGCACCTCTGTGTGTTGTATCATCCTGAAGGAAAAAAAATGCCTGGTGTTTCAAGTAGCAGGAAAAGAAAAACCAATCTTCCGCAGTCTGGTAACTAGCTGTCAAGGTCACATCTAGGTCAAAAGTCCATCACAATACATGGTCACAATACTCGTTAAGACGTCTTAGGTCCAATTTCCATGACTGCACTTGCACTACATTAGATTCAAGCCAAGGGTATGCACAAGCATTCAATATAAAGTCAGACATACACAAAAAAAACGAGGGGAACAGGCAGGAGAAATTCACCCAAAGCCTTTGTTTTTGTGTCTTCATGGAGAGTTCAGGAGCAATCGAGAGGAGGAGGGAGCTTTGTGGCTTTCTTTGACCTTTTACAGTGGCCTGAGTGTGTTGGCATTTTGGCCTGACTGATGCAGATTATCATAGCAGGAGAAAGCCAATTACTCTGGTCATCGCAGCACCCTCAGGGCCTCTTTCAATTTAATATAGTACATCACAGTACTCTGTGCTTCTGTATCTGTGTTTTGTCATTCCCCCCATCTTATTCCCCAAGTCTGAGTGTAATTGATACAGTCAATGGGACCCTCCTGATCCACAAAGCTCTTTTGGGCTGAGATTAGCATCTTCTCCACAAAGCAGGAGGGCCATGCCTCTCAGAGAAGCATAATTACATCATCTTTTTTATTGTGGCCTTCATTACCCAGTTCATTTGGTGTCCTTTTTTATTTACCCTTTATTTAATTAGGCAAGAGTTAAGAAATTCTTATTTACAATGACGGCCTAACCCGGCCAAACTCGGACGACGCTGGGCCAATTGTGTGCCGCCCTATGGGACTCCCAATCACGGTCGGATGTGATGGAGCCTGGATACGAACCAGGTACTGCAGTGACACCTCTTGCACTGAGATTAAACCAGCCATAGAAGTGGTGAGTTGATATCCCAGTATTGCATAGCGGTGCTCTCTTGAACAGCATAGTTCTAAAGAGAAGGAACAGAGAATCATGGGGCCATTGTTGTTGATGCTGTTGCTTCTTCACAGGAGACTCGATGAGAGACCAGTGGGGCTGAGATCAGAGGCAGCGCCACCAATACTCCATAATTTACAAGGTAAGAGCTGTTTGTTTGTTTTGTCTGTGTCTGTGTTTTCATGTGGAAAGAGGGTCAAGAGGGATACATACCACAGCCCCGGAGATGTTTTCAGGTGGAATGCCCAGATTTCACGGCACAAAGGGGGATTTAATGTCAGGATTTCTGCTTCACACCTGATAAGGCTGTCTTTGTCCCCTAGAGGAGGTGTTTCCTTCTATCCAATAGAGCCTCCTCTTTTCTGACCAAACCCTTCTATTACACTGGCATGACACCATCTCAGGGGCTTCCATCTTATCTCTTTTATATTTTTTTATGTTTTCCATGTTTCATTTCGTTTGATTGTGTGCAGAGAGGCGATGGAACCTGCAGTGCTCTTTTTATTTGTTTTGTCAGTCACGGTTTACGATTCGAGCAGCATTCAGCTCATCCAAGCTTACAGGGATAGATGACTCAGACAGCACTAAGACATGGATAGCAGAGACATGCAGACACCTCTACTCCATGACACAAACCTCACTGCAAAGTGAAGGCTAATTTCCTCTGGAAAAGACTATATGCAAATATGTGAAACAGAGCTCTATTGTTTTAGAAAATGCAATCACGAGACAAATATTTTAAGCACAAATGTGGGATGTGAAGTGTATATTAACATTATTACTTCACCTACAGGTTTGCAAAAGTTAGTAGTGACACACAATCATGAAGCTGAGGTAGTTGACAGGCAATCATGGGCTTTCGTTTCAGAGACTCAGAAGCGTGGGCTCAGGAGAGGGAGACGGAGAGCGAGAAAGTGAGGGATTTACAACCAGGATGGAAAATGGGGTGGTGTCTGAGATGGAGGCAGTGTATGGGGGAAAGGGAATGAAAGCATCTCGTCTCTCGCTGGGCTTTGGCAGATGAGAGTGTCCACTTCTATTACGGTCACTTATTGTGGTTCTCCGGTTGGTGAGGTGATAATTAATGTATACTCTGGTGTCTGGCATCTCTCTCTCTCGCTCTCTCTCTCTCTCTGGCCTCTCCCATCTTCTCTATGGCTTTCTCTGGCCTCGAAAGGCTCTGTATCTTTGGCCTCTGGTGGTTTTCTCTTTTGCCTCTTTCTTTCGCTCTCCGTTCTCTACACTGTCTGCAGCAGTCTAGTCTGGTGTCTACTCTCTATTTCCCACTCCCATCCTCTATCCCTCCTTTGCTCTTCTTTCTGTCCTCTCTACACCATTCTATAAGCCTGTACCAGCATGAGGCTTCTTGCCTCCTCTGTCTGTGTGGTAGTATACCTTCCCTCGGCACTGCTACTCTGAGATCTACTTCATCTCTAAATGGCCTCTGTCTGTGTGTCTCAAAGTCACGTCTCTCTCTGTGATGACTAATTGGAGCTTGAGAACCTTGTCCTCTATGTGGCCTTTGACAGTACGACCACAGACATTAAAGGAAGGAAATAGCATTTATGAAGTTCAGGGCTACCACACCCTCTTAATTGGTGACTGTATGAGATGCAGGGCAGGGCTAAGGGTGGTGTGCTGGATCAGAAATTACTGAGTAGTTTCCTCTCAAGTTGTGACTGGAATCGGAATGCTCTGACATGATGATAAGTGATGATAATGAATCTCGATTGATGCATAACGACTATTAAATTGACAGGCTCAGCTGCAGGCAGAGAAGGTGTTGTGGGTTTCAATGGGTCTCTTATTAAGATGGGTGTGATGTTTCCATCTTGTTAAAGCCTCCGGAACTGTAACCTGAGGGTTTCTGAGGGTGTTTCCTTAACCTGTCAAGGCCACATTGAACAGCTTCTGTCATTTCAGCTGAGAGTTTAAGACCTGACCTTGAGTCTGATTCACCAAGCTTGTCAGGCAAGCCTCTGTTAATGTTGAATAGGGGCCAGAGTTTCCGATGCTCACCTGGGAAGATGCCACATTTGGTCCCGATCACAGCTAGCTGCAAAAACGCATTAGAATACCCACTTGCAATGATGGACTACTTGTGATTGTGTAATAGAAGACAGTCTGCATACTGTGTTGAGCAAATACAAACATTTCATTTCCCTTTCCATCCCTTCTCTTTTTGGGGTAATGGTATGTTTGGATGGTGAATTTGAGCACAGTGACCTGTGGGTTCTGACTGATGGAACGACTTGATTAGGGTAGTGTCAACAACGCAGCTAGCGTACCTCAGCAGTACTGTATCATTTTAATCATTTTAGTCAATTAGATTCTTGCTACGTAAGCTTAACTTTCTGAACATTCGAGACGTATAGTCCACTTGTCATTCCAATCTCCTCTGCATTAGCGTAGCCTCTTCTCTAGCCTGTCAACTATGTGTCTGTCTATCCCTGTTCTCTCCTCTCTGCACAGACCATACAAACGCTCCACACCGCATGGCCGCGGCCACCCTAATCTGGTGGTCCCAGCGCGCACGACCCACGTGGAGTTCCAGGTCTCCGGTAGCCTCTGGAACTGCCGATCTGCGGCCAACAAGGCAGAGTTCATCTCAGCCTATGCCTCCCTCCAGTCCCTCGACTTCTTGGCTCTGACGGAAACATGGATCACCACAGACAACACCGCTACTTCTACTGCTCTCTCTTCGTCCGCCCACGTGCTCTCGCACACCCCGAGAGTTTCTGGTCAGCGGGGTGGTGGCACCGGGATCCTCATCTCTCCCAAGTGGTCATTCTCTCTTTCTCCCCTTACCCATCTGTCTATCGCCTCCTTTGAATTCCATGCTGTCACAGTTACCAGCCCTTTCAAGCTTAACATCCTTATCATTTATCGCCCTCCAGGTTCCCTCGGAGAGTTCATCAATGAGCTTGATGCCTTGATAAGCTCCTTTCCTGAGGACGGCTCACCTCTCACAGTTCTGGGCGACTTTAACCTCCCCACGTCTACCTTTGACTCATTCCTCTCTGCCTCCTTCTTTCCACTCCTCTCCTCTTTTGACCTCACCCTCTCACCTTCCCCCTACTCACAAGGCAGGCAATACGCTCGACCTCATCTTTACTAGATGCTGTTCCTCCACTAACCTCATTGCAACTCCCCTCCAAGTCTCCGACCACTACCTTGTATCCTTTTCCCTCTCGCTCTCATCCAACACTTCCCACACTGCCCCTACTCGGATGGTATCGCGCCGTCCCAACCTTCGCTCTCTCTCCCCCGCTACTCTCTCCTCTTCCATCCTATCATCTCTTCCCTCTGCTCAAACCTTCTCCAACCTATCTCCTGATTCTGCCTCCTCAACCCTCCTCTCCTCCCTTTCTGCATCCTTTGACTCTCTATGTCCCCTATCCTCCAGGCCGGCTCGGTCCTCCCCTCCCGCTCCGTGGCTCGACGACTCATTGCGAGCTCACAGAACAGGGCTCCGGGCAGCCGAGCGGAAATGGAGGAAAACTCGCCTCCCTGCGGACCTGGCATCCTTTCACTCCCTCCTCTCTACATTTTCCTCCTCTGTCTCTGCTGCTAAAGCCACTTTCTACCACTCTAAATTCCAAGCATCTGCCTCTAACCCTAGGAAGCTCTTTGCCACCTTCTCCTCCCTCTTGAATCCTCCTCCCCTCCTCCCTCTCTGCAGATGACTTCGTCAACCATTTTGAAAAGAAGGTCGACGACATCCGATCCTCGTTTGCTAAGTCAAACGACACCGCTGGTTCTGCTCACACTGCCCTACCCTGTGCTCTGACCTCTTTCTCCCCTCTCTCTCCAGATGACATCTCGCGTCTTGTGACGGCCGGCCGCCCAACAACCTGCCCGCCTGACCCTATCCCCTCCTCTCTTCTCCAGACCATCTCCGGTGACCTTCTCCCTTACCTCACCTCGCTCATCAACTCATCCCTGACCGCTGGCTACGTCCCTCCCGTCTTCAAGAGAGCGAGAGTTGCACCCTTCTGAAAAAACCTACACTCGATCCCTCCGATGTCAACAACTACAGACCAGTATCCCTTCTTTCTTTTCTCTCCAAAACTCTTGAACGTGCCGTCCTTGGCCAGCTCTCCCGCTATCTCTCTCAGAATGACCTTCTTGATCCAAATCAGTCAGGTTTCAAGACTAGTCATTCAACTGAGACTGCTCTTCTCTGTATCACGGAGGCGCTCCGCACTGCTAAAGCTAACTCTCTCTCCTCTGCTCTCATCCTTCTAGACCTATCGGCTGCCTTCGATACTGTGAACCATCAGATCCTCCTCTCCACCCTCTCCGAGTTGGGCATCTCCGGCGCGGCCCACGCTTGGATTGCGTCCTACCTGACAGGTCGCTCCTACCAGGTGGCGTGGCGAGAATCCGTCTCCTCACCACGTGCTCTCACCACTGGTGTCCCCAGGGCTCTGTTCTAGGCCCTCTCCTATTCTCGCTATACACCAAGTCACTTGGCTCTGTCATAACCTCACATGGTCTCTCCTATCATTGCTATGCAGACGACACACAATTAATCTTCTCCTTTCCCCCTTCTGACGACCAGGTGGCGAATCGCATCTCTGCATGTCTGGCAGACATATCAGTGTGGATGACGGATCATCACCTCAAGCTGAACCTCGGCAAGACGGAGCTGCTCTTCCTCCCGGGAAGGACTGCCCGTTCCATGATCTCGCCATCACGGTTGACAACTCCATTGTGTCCTCGTCCCAGAGCGCTAAGAACCTTGGCGTGATCCTGGACAACACCCTGTCGTTCTCAAATAACATCAAGGCGGTGGCCCGTTCCTGTAGGTTCATGCTCTACAACATCCGCAGAGTACGACCCTGCCTCACACAGGAAGCGGCGCAGGTCCTAATCCAGGCACTTGTCATCTCCCGTCTGGATTACTGCAACTCGCTGTTGGCTGGGCTCCCTGCCTGTGCCATTAAACCCCTACAACTCATCCAGAACGCCGCAGCCCGTCTGGTGTTCAACCTTCCCAAGTTCTCTCACGTCACCCCGCTCCTCCGCTCTCTCCACTGGCTTCCAGTTGAAGCTCGCATCCGCTACAAGACCATGGTGCTTGCCTACGGAGCTGTGAGGGGAACGGCACCTCACTACCTCCAGGCTCTGATCAGGCCCTACACCCAAACAAGGGCACTGCGTTCATCCACCTCTGGCCTGCTCGCCTCCCTACCACTGAGGAAGTACAGTTCCCGCTCAGCCCAGTCAAAACTGTTCGCTGCTCTGGCCCCCCAATGGTGGAACAAACTCCCTCACGACGCCAGGACAGCGGAGTCAATCACCACCTCTTTAATGAATACCTAGGATAGGATAAAGTAATCCTTCTCACCCCCCCCCCCCCCCCCCCCTTAAAAGACCTAGATGCACTATTGTAAAGTGGCTGTTCCACTGGATGTCTTAAGGTGAAAGCACCAATTTGTAAGTCGCTCTGGATAAGAGCGTCTGCTAAATGACTTAAATGTAAATGTAAATGACTTAAATGATGGTGGGGAGCCCTTGCTGTTAAAACAGGGTTTCAGCTGAAGACTGAGGTTGAGGTATTCTGTACTCCTTATGAGAACCGGTTCATCAATATTCATGCTGGGGGGGAAATCCCTGGAGATCAGCTCGCATTCGTAACTTAATCCAATTTACCGAATGATGCCAAGGCTTCCAGCTCACCCCGAAAAAAAAAAGTTAATTCAGCAGAAGGTTCTCGAACACCAAAACACCACAGCCCCAGTTGCTTTTCCATGGTCCCTCTCTACCCCCAGAGCACATATACCAAGTATCCCACCAGGATTAACACAATCTGCCCACTGGGGCAATGGGGAGTTCAGTTAATGAGGTATGGCCCTGATAGACTGGGGATCCTGTCCAGATGATAATGTACTAACCTTCACTCAACGAAAGGGAAAAGGTGAGGTTGGGAAAGAGATGGGGAGGAAAAAGTGTGAGATACAGGGTTCGAAGATTTGTACATTTAAAAAAATATTTTTTACCTTTATTCAACTAGGCAGCCAGTTAAGAACAAATTCTTATTTACAATGACGGCGTACCTGGACAAACCCGGACGATGCTGGGCCAATTGTGTGCCGCCCTATGGGACTCCCAATCACGGCCGGATGTGATTCAGCCTGGATAAGAGGGATAGTGAAAAAGAAATGCTGGGAGAGAGTAAGCGGTGAAAGGAGGGCTCTCTCCTGAGCTCTGAATCAGATCTACGGGCAGTCTCTTTATCCACAGAGGGCAGTGGAGCTAATGAAACACTATGAACCGTTAGATCTGACATTTTCACCTCCCGGTCTGAGGTACGTTTCATTGATCCCAAAATGGATGACACCAAATACCAGCACCCTCCTTTAAATTCTGACAGGTTTTCCGTTGAGCAGAACCTTTAAATATACGATCTCAAACGCTGAAAGCTTGGCAGAGCAGTGATCTGACACCTCTGTTTGATTGGAAAGGGCATATTTGTATCGCATTCTACACTATATTTACTCTTCTAATCCCAATGTGTGTCAGGGAAATCATACATTTTATAATCTGTAACTGCAGCACAGATAATAGAACGCAATGCATCAATCTACTGAGAAGGGGGTATAAAGGCCTGTAGAAAGACGGACCCATCGCTAATTTACAGCTTATCTTTCATAGTGTGATTGTTCAACATTTCCAGAGGGACCATGTTATATATTGGAGACATATTTGAATCCATTGTCCAGGAACCCTTTTCTCTCAGTAAGTAGCTTTTTTAGAATAAGATGTGTCAAAAGAGGGAAACAGTGAAGATGTTGGATCAGAATACTTGCTCACAACACAAGAACACTGTTAAAAATTCATCACAACCTTTTCAGATGTCAGTGAGGTCTAGTTCCTCTTTATTATGCTATGAATAACTTCAATAATTAACGAGACAAAATATCTCTCCCATAAAATGTTCAGCAGGTGTCTCTTGGACTGGAGGTGATAAACTCTGCCTGATATTTCAGCTCAAAGATGAAGTACAGGAATGGACTGCCTGAAATCCATTTGCACACTCCGATTCCTAATTAGATTCATGAATTGAAGAGTTGGCTCCCACAATATTTTCTGTGATGGCAGTGAGTATGTTTACATGCACACTAATAATTCAATATTAAACCAATTTATGGCTTTAGGCCGAGTATGGAAATAGTAATATAAATACCTTATTCTGCTTATCTTAATCAGCCTAAGGTCAAAGTCGAAGCATAAACTGACTAAAACACCTGTTTTTCTGAGTAATCTTTCAAATTATCAGGACATAAACAAATTAAATCGGCATTCCAGCACTATATCTGAAATGTGGAAATATTACTAATGTATCATACCCTTTTTTCAAGCCTGTCACACCCTGATCTGTTTCACCTATCTTTGTGATTGTCTCCACCTCCCTCCAGGTGTCGCCTATCTTCCCAATTATCCCCAGTGTATTTAAACCTGTGTTCCCTGTTTGTCTGTTGCCAGTTCATTTTGTTTCGTCAAATCTACCAGCGGTTTCCCTCTGTTCCTGTCTCTCGATTGTTCCTGTCCTCTAGTTTTCCTTGACATTTTCTGCCCACCCTGTCCCTGAACCTGCCGTGCTGTACCTTTGCCCCACCTATCTCGATTACTGACCCCTGCTTGCCCTTGACCTGTCTTTTGCATGGCCCTGTTGGATTAATAAACTGTTGTTAGTTGTCTGCATCTGGGTCTTACCTGAAACATGACAAGCCACCCAGTTCATTTGGCAGAAGAGAACTGCTAATGTATAATGTTAACCAGAAAAAAACAATTAAGGTTTATTTCATCTGTTGTACTACAAAGGCAAATTACTACTTGATTTTAAATGCACTCTTCAAGCAAAACATCTATAGAAAGAACATCATTGTCTGGGAAAAGGATAAATGCAAACACTGTCCCCTAGGGAGACACAAATTGAATAAGAGCAAAGACTCACTTTTATGCATTTTCTATTCAGTGACGGAAGTAATTGAATTTAGTCTGGGAAGCATTGTGTTTATTTATGACCATTCTCTTCTGGCGACAAACGCGGTACTATCTGAAGAAGTGTTTCAGCAGCTCCATCAAATGAAACTATTGGATGCCTTTTTTAGTTATCATACTTTGTCCTGTCATAAAACAGTTTCAATGTAACGAATCTCCTCTTCGTCTGAGGAAGGGTAAAAAGGATTGGACCAATATGCAGCGTGGTAAGTGTCCGTCATAATTTATTGACTGAACACACAAAATAACAAAGTGAAATTGTCACGCCCTGGTCTAAGTATTTTGTGTTTTTCTTCATGTATTGGGTCAGGCCAGGGTGTGGCATGGAGTTTTTGTATTGTGGTGTGTTTTGTCTTGGGGTTTTGGTGTGTAGGTTAGTGGGATTGTAGCTTAGTGGGGTGTTCTAGGAAAGTCTATGGCTGTCTGAAGTGGTTCTCAATCAGAGGCAGGTGTTTATCGTTGTCTCTGATTGGGAATCATATTTAGGCAGCCATATTCTTTGGTTGTATTGTGGGTGATTGTCCTTAGTGTCTTGATGTCCTGATTCTGTGTTCGTTTGCACCAGTTTAGGCTGTTTCGGTTTTCATTACGTTTATTGTTTTTTGTAGATATTGTATTTAGATTCGTGTTACGTTTGTTTATTAAAACATGGATCGTAATATACACGCTGCATTTTGGTCCGACTCTCCTTCACCATTAGAAAACCGTAACAGAAATGGATGAAACGAAACAGTTCTGTAAGGTGACATACACTAAACAGAAAACAACCACCCACAAACAAGAGTGGGAAAACAGGCTACCCAAGTATGGTTCTCAATCAGATGTCATAAGGTGAACGCACCAATTTGTAAGTCGCTCTGGATAAGAGCGTCTGCTAAATGACTTAAATGTAAATGTAAATCAGAGACGGCGATTGACAGCTGCCTCTGATTGGGAACCATACCAGGCCAAACACATAGAAATACCAAACATAGAACAAAAACATTGAATGCCCACCCCAACTCACGCCCTGACCAACCTAAAATAGAAACATACAAAAGGAACTAAGGTCAGGACGTGACATTCAATACCACACCTGATGATTGAGTCCAAATAGAGGGCTTCTCTTTGAAGATCCAATGAGGTCCTGGACCATCAGACAAAACGAGTTAATGTCAGCTGTAAATAAGTGTCTGCTCAACAGATTTGTCTATCCTGAACTCGAAACCAAACATCTTCCTTTGTATTCAACATGATCCTTAAGTCTGAGTGCATAATAAGATGTATTATAGTCATATTAATTTACACCCTCTAATATGGATGAGTCAATTGCCATGCACCAATTTGACTCTCCCCAAATGTAACGCTTTTTCTATTTTATACATCAAGTTTCGGTTCTAATTGCTACTTTTTTGTTGTTGCTATGACGTACGACCATACTGAAAGCTCTACAGACCTTAACCATGCAATTCGAATCATATATTTGCATTGTTGGAAACAACCCGTAAGTAAGCATTTCACTGTTAGTATACACCTGTTGTTAGGGTTAGAAGTGCAGACAGTCTGACCCATCATGCATTTCTCAGTCACTTGTTTTTCGTGTCCAAAACTTCTAGACCAGGATTGTCAAACTAGTTTTGCATAGGGTCCACATTTGTTGTTCATCGAGGGCTGCACTGAAAATTGGATATACAGTATTGCTTCGCCGTCAAAATCTGCAAACAATTGTCCTCTATCCATTTTGGGGGAATTAGCTTTCGTTAGTCATTGTTAGCGAGCCAGTGAAGAGATTATATAAATGTAGGTCCATTATCATTTCGATGTGGATTTAGGCCATGGTTGACACCCCAGTTCTCGTATATTGCCTCCACACTCCAATTTTATTTGAGGTGATGTTTACTACATTTTGGAAAATGTTGGTAAAAATGAACCAGTTTCACTTTCAGAGGTCATAAGCTGGGCTCTCAGATGTTGGCCAATCAATATGTTCAATTATACTCTCTCTCTGATCCTCTTTACGATCATCACATTCTTTCTGCTGATTTCAGTGGACTTTTATGGAGTGACAGTCACAGAGGGGGACAGGCTGAGGAGTGTTAACGAGGTCAGAGATAAAAAAGCCCAGCTGCCTCGTGCCATGACACATTCCACAGGCTCCTCATACTCACTCAACATACGTTTACTACAAGGTCAAACCATCCATGTCATGACGAAAAAGGCTACGTGTGGAACCCTGATACCTTCACTCTTCACTTTGTCCATCCTACAGTACATCACTGATGAGTTTTTATGGTTTTACTCATGTACAGGAATGGAATATGGGTGTATGATTCCACTCTAGGTTCTGATGAGAATAGCATTCACAGACATACTAAAGAGGTCTGGCTTATTTTTGAACTGGCTAACCAGATTGAAATGGACTTGAAAAGGGTTGCATTTACTAATTTCCTTCAGTGTACTTAATTTTCCTTTCTGAGTGTAAGGATTTTCAGGTCAGATTAAATCATCACGCTTGCTATAGTAAGAGTGTGCATTTTAATCAGGCCTTGAGTTCTGCGCTTGGAAAGTTCACTGTTATAGGCGCTGCATGGTCAATCAGACGTATACATTGGCAACACACTCTCACACTCAATTCATGCAAATATGTAAAGAAAAACATATTTCAGCAGATTGTGTGTTTTTGTGTGGATTAATTAGGAAAAAACACTAATTTTTGTGCAACTTCCTTATGAAAATACACACTTTTGTGCGACTTCATTTATAGGAAAATACAACTTCGGAACAATATTTTGAAAGTTATTGGAGCAATGCATTTTGGGCAATGGTGTTATACGCTGTCTTTTTGTGTTCCACAATTATCTCTATAAAAAATGCATAATAATCAACCAGGATGTCACCGAAATACTTATAATACAATAGTAGTCTTACGTTTTTTTTATTTTTTATTAATGCCAATGCTGTTTTCTATGCTTGTTTTTGCTTAATAATTTGTGATACTGGTACTATGTCAAATTTTATGAGGGTTGCCAGATTGGAGTAAAATTTGTCATTTTTTTAATGTGGTATCAATGAAGGTATTTGAATGGGAAATTGATTCATCAATAAATGGGGGAAACAGAAGACCTGCAAAAAAATATGTTTTGTTTAAATTCCCCTGGTGCAGCTGCATGGTAATTGCAACTATACCGAGTCTAGCTTATCATCTATTAATCCATATCAATGCAGTTAAACAGGTTAAAATAAAATAATAATTACGTTGGCTTACAATTACGGCACTTCCAAGGCTGATGATTATTAAGGTTGTGTCAATCATGTTATATATTTAGGCTATTATAACAAAGCATATGCCAGCATTGTAGGCCTACTGCCTCTGCCCAGACGCCTACTAGGCTTCATGGCAATGGTGTTAGAGCTTACTTTGCCACGTATGAGCCCTGGTTACATTGTGTTGTCTGTAATTACATTGATATATCCAGTGAACAATGGATAAGCACCAATGGGCGTGACGGATAGAAGTAGTCACTACATGTGTGATCAAGCGTTACATCAAAGTTGCCTGAAGCTGAATGGAAAGTACTATGCCCTGAACAGTTATACTGAAAAAAATCATCTGTGACTGTCTAATTTACATAACACATTCTACACCTTTAATGTATCTTAAAAGTGTTATTACAACCGTGGCATTATTTTGTTACTGAAGCTTATATATCAAATAACCCATATCTACCCATATCATATGGGTAGACAAAAATGTGTGTTATGCAGGCAAACACAACGGTCCTTTTTAAGGATGCAAACCGGTAATATGAATCACTGTTGATCTATTCTGTTCTGATCTAACGAGATGGATGTAGGACTTTCTACGGCCTAGAATCGAGGCCTTTCCTAGTCATGAAGGACCAAGCTAGGCCCCTCTTGGTTCTCATTGGTGAAAACTCAACTCAAGTTTGAGGTTATATGTCAGACTCGCCTATAAAACTATGCCCAACATCTTAGAATCGAGGCCTTTCCTAGTCATGAAGGACCAAGCTAGGCCCCTCTTGGTTCTCATTGGTGAAAACTGAACTCAAGTTTGAGGTTATATGTCAGACTCGCCTATAAAACTATGCCCAACAAACCCTTTTTAAGCTGATCAGTCGTGTGGTCAGGTGCCACAAAAAAAGACTTAGGAAAATTGTAAAGGTTCAGAACAGGGCAGCACAGCTGACCCTTGGATGTACACAGAGAGCTAATATTAATAATATGTATGTTAATCTCTCCTGGCTCAAAGTGGAGGAGAGATCGACTTAATCACTGCTTGTATTTATGAGAGGCATTGACATGTTGAATGTCTGTCTAAACTACTGGCACACAGCTCGGACACCCATGCATACCCCACAAGACATGCCACAAGAGTTCTCTTCACAGTCCCCAAGTTCAGAACAGACTATGGAAGGCGCACAGTACTAAATAGAGCCAAGACTACATGGAACTCTATTCCACATCAAGTCACTCATGCCATCAGTATAATTACATTTAAAAAAACAGATAAAAAAACACCTTATGGAACAGCGGGGACTGTGAAGCAACACACACACACATACATACATACATACAGACAGACACACACACACACACACACACACAGTACAAGTCAGTTTGCGCTGTTCTGTGAAGGGAGTAGTACAGCGTTGTACGAGATCTTCAGTTTCTTGACAGTTTCTCGCATGGAATAGCCTTCATTTCTCAGAACAAGAATAAAATTTGATTTCCTCCTCTTCTTCCGAAAAGGAGAGGCGAAAAGGATCGGAGGACCAATATGCGGCGTGGTAAGTGTCCATGGTTCTTTTAATACGAAAATGTACACATGAACAAACTAACAAAACAAGAAACGTGAAAACCCAAAACAGCCCTATCTGGTGCAAACACAGAGACCGGAACAAACACCCACAAACACACAGTGAAACCCAGGCTACCTAAGTATGATTCTCAATCAGAGACAACTAATGACACCCGCCTCTGATTGAGAACCATACTAGGCCGAAACATAGAAATACCCAAATCATAGAAAAACACACATAGACTGCCCACCCCAACTCACTCCCTGACCATAGTAAATAATGACAAAACAAAGGAAATAAAGGTCAGAACGTGACAAGTACGAGTCAATGGTTTGGACACACATACTCATTCAAGGGTTTTTCTTTATTTGTACTATTTTCAACATTGTAAAATAATAGCGAGGACATCAAATTATGAAACAACACAAGGAATCATGTAGTAACCAAAAAAGTGTCAAACAAATCCAAATATATATATTTTTGAGATTCTTCAAAGCAGCCACCCTTTGCCTTGATGACATCTTTGCACACTTTTGGCATTCTCTCAACCAGCTTCACCTGGAATGCTTTTCCAACAACCTTAAAGGAGTTCCCACATATGCTGAGCACTTGTTGGCTGTTTTTCCTTCACGCTGCGGTTCAAATTATAGTATCGATAAATGCAAACCAGATGGGATGTGTGAGGGAATGTTATAATACTTTTATTGCATCAAATGTTTGTTTTATGCAACAGAATAGAGGGTTCTTGTAACTCTATTGTGTCAGTGTGAACTGAAAGTGGGCCGATGGGGGATTTAACACTGTCAGGAGATTTACAATGTCTTTTGGGCGAAAAAAACTAAAGTGACTGCATTTCATAGCATGAGTCAATGTTTATGTTCTATAAGGTACCAGGCCTTGGTCTCTACATAATGATAATTGTTTTTACAGCAGATACTGTCTGCTGTGAATTATAAAGTATCTTTCATACAAATCTTAACCTTGTAACCCATTCCATACATCTGTTGTTTGTATTGTAGACTGAAGGGGTTGTAATCTTGGCTATAGATGTACCTTTGTCTCGGGGCTCTCAACTAATCATCTGAGGGTGATTTGTCGACCAGCCATCATTATTGTAGAGCACTCAATCAATTCACTTTATGTGTGTGTGTTGTATTGACCTGCTCCCTTATTAATTTATTCACTAATAAAGATTTAGTTTAAGTATAACTCTGACTTGTGTGATAAGTTTATCTCTCCTCATTTGATAGTAAAGAAATTAACCACCCCAGATGGCGTATCGCTGCAGAATGCTGTGGTAGACATGCTGGTTGAGTGTGCCTTGAATTCTAAATAAATCACTGACAGTGTCACTCGCAAAGCACCATCACACCTCATCATCCATGCTTCACGGTGGGAACCACACATGTGGAGATAATCCGTTAACCTACTCTGCGTCTCACAAAGACACTGTTTGGAACCAAAAATCTCGAATTAGGACTCATCAGACCAAAGGAAAGATTTCCACAGGTCTAATGTCCATTGCTTGTGTTTTTTGGCCCAAGCAAGTCTCTTTGTCTCTTCTTATTGGTGTCCTTTAGTTGTGGTTTCTTTGCAGCAATTCAACAATGAATGCCTGATTCACACAGTCTCCTCTGAACAGTTGATGTTGAGATGTGTCTGTTACTTGAACTCTGTGAAGGCTGCAATTCCTAAGGCTGGTAACTCTCTTTAGCAGAGGTAACTCTGGGTCTTCCTTTCCTGTGGCAGTCCTCATGAGAGACAGTTTCATCATAGCGCTTGGTTTTTGCAACTGCACTTGAAGACATTGTTTAAGTTCTTGAAATGTTCCAGATTGACTGACTCATGTCTTAAAGTAATGGACTGTCATTTCTCTTCGCTTATTTGAGCTGTTCTTTGAAGAATCTCAAATATAAATTATATTTTCATTTGTTTAATACATTTTTGGTTACTACATGATTTAATGTGTTATTTCATGGTTTTGATGTCTTCACTATTCTACAAAGTATAAAATAGTACACAAAAAAAAGGAAAAACCCTGGAATGAGTAGGTGTCCAAACTTTGGACTGGTACTGCACATCAAATTTTAAAAAATTGGTCAGATACATAACCTAACCCTAACCCCAACCGTAACCCTAACCCTAACCCTAGCGAAATGCTTGTGTTCCTAGCTCCAACAGTGCAGTAGTATCTAACAATTCACAACAACACAAATCTAAAAGTAAAATAATGGAATTAAGAAATACATAAATAAAATATATTTCTTGTAAAAACGGTCCCACTCTAAGTCAAAACGTGATTAGGAGTGACAGTGGAATCAAGCAAATTTTGCCCAAATACAGCTGAATTGCAGATGCCATTATCTAGCCTATTATGGCATAGCCAATGACTGACTTAACTAGGTAGATTTATCACCACAGCAAATAAAAAACTGAAGAGATTAGGTGGTCTCGAACACAACACTGTTGGCGAGTAAGATGTCTATTTCACTAGCCACGTTGGCGGGTAGTCAGGGCTCCACAGAGCGAGCATTTCAATCACATTTGTGAATAAAAAGTCAAGTATGATCACATTTATAGTAAAATAAATGCTAGGTGAGTGCCCTGACTTAATGCCCCGAAAGTGCCCTGAAATAATCACACAAAGTCAAAGAACTATGAATCGTAAATAGCCTATTCCACATTGTGACGCAACAGTGCCTGGCTGGGGGCTGTGTGCACCTGAAGAGCTGAGTGAAAGATACATTTTTAGATGCACTACTCACAGGCATAAAAGTAGGTCTAATTTACATGGAAGTCTAATGACTTTCTAATGTGTTTCGTGGCTATATATTTTTTTTATTTAACCTTTATTTAACCAGGTAGGCCAATTGAGAACAAGTTGTCACAACTGCAACCTGGCCAAGATAACCTCTTGGAACTACCAATCCCGGATCCAGGAGAATTGTCATCAACTACACTAATTAGCATAGCGCAACGGTCAAAAACAGTGTGAACAGACAGCAACACAGAGTTACACATGGAGTAAACAATAAACAACTCAATAACACAGTAGACTTTATTATTATTATTATTTATTTTTTTATTTAAAAAAGAGTCTATATACATTGTGTGCAAAAGGCATGAGGGGGTAGGCGAATAATTACAATTTAGCAGATTAACACTGGAGTGATAAATGATCAGATGGTCATGTGCAGGTAGCGATACTGGTGTGCAAAAGAGCAGAAAAGTAAATAAATAAAAACAGTATGGGGATGAGGTAGGTGAATTGGGTGGGCTATTTACCGATGGACTATGTACAGCTGCAGCGATCGGTTAGCTGCTCAGATAGCAGATGTTTAAAGTTGGTGAGGGAGATAAGTCTCCAACTTCAACGATTTTTGTCATTCGCTCCAGTCACAGGCAGCAGAGAACTGGAAGGAAAGGCGGCCAAATGAGGTGTTGGCTTTAGGGATGATCAGTGAGATATACCTGCTGGAGCGCGTGCTATGGGTGGGTGTTGCCATCGTGACCAGTGAACTGAGATAAGGCGGAGCTTTACCTAGCATGGACTTGTAGATGACCTGGAGCCAGTGGATCTGGCGATAAATATGTAGTGAGGGCCAGCCGACTAGAGCATACAGGTCGCAGTGGTGGGTGGTATAAGGTGCTTTAGTAACAAAGCGGATGGCACTGTGATAAACTGCATCCAGTTTGCTAAGTAGAGTATTGGAAGCCATTTTGTAGATGACATCGCCGAAGTCGAGGATCGGTAGGATAGTCAGTTTTACTAGGGTAAGTTTGGCGGCATGAGTGAAGGAGGCTTTGTTGCGAAATAGAAAGCCGATTCTAGCTTTGATTTTGGATTGGAGATGTTTGATATGAGTCTGGAAGGAGAGTTTACAGTCTAGCCAGACACCTAGGTACTTATAGATGTCCACATATTCTAGGTCGGTACCATCCAGGGTGGTGATGCTAGTCGGGCGTGTGGGTGCAGGCAGCGAACGGTTGAAAAGCATGCATTTGGTTTTACTAGCGTTTAAGAGCAGTTGGAGGCCTTGGAAGGAGTGTTGTATGGCATTGAAGCTCGTTTGGAGGTTAGATAGCACAATGTCCAAGGAAGGGCCAGAAGTATACAGAATGGTGTCGTCTGCGTAGAGGTGGATAAGGGAATCGCCCGCAGCAAGAGCAACATCATTGATATATACAGAGAAAAGAGTCGGCCCGAGAATTGAACCCTGTGGCGGCCCCATAGAGACTGCCAGAGGACCGGACAACATGCCCTCCGATTTGACACACTGAATTCTGTCTGTAAAGTAGTTGGAGAACCAGGCAAGGCAGTCATTAGAAAAACCGAGGATACTGAGTCTGCCGATAAGAATATGGTGATTGACAGAGTCGAAAGCCTTGGCCAGGTCGATGAAGACGGCTGCACAGTATTGTCTTTTATTGATGGCGGTTGTGATGTCATTTAGGACCTTGAGCGTGGTTGAGGTACACCCATGACCAGCTTGGAAACCAGATTGCATAGTGGAGAAGGTACGGTGGGATTCGAAATGGTCGGTGATCTGTTTGTTAACTTGGCTTTCGAAGATTTTAGAAAGGCAGGGCAGGATGTATATAGGTGCTACAGGATGCAAATTTCTGTTTGAAAAAGCTAGCCTTCGCTTTCCTAACTGACTGTGTATATTGGTTCCTGACGTCCTTAAAAAGTTGCATATCGTGGGGGCTATTAGATGCTAATGCAGAATGCAACAGGATGTTTTTGTGCTGGTCAAGGACAGTCAAGTTTGGGGTGAACCAAGGGATATATCTGTTCTTAGTTCTACATTTTTTTGAATGGGACATGCTTATTTAAGATGGTGAGGAAAGAACTAAAGAGCAACCAGGCATCCTCTACTGACAGGATGAGGTCTATTCTTCCAGGGTACCCAGGTCAGAAAGGCCTGCTCGCTGACGCAGGCAATGAGGCCGTGATCAATAAGATCCTGGTTTAACCTCTTGCTCCTACTGAGACGCTTGCGTCCCATCCAGAGCTCTGGAAATGCTAATAGTATTAGTTAAAACTCAAACGTTCATTAGTTAAAACTCAAACGTTCATTAAAATACACATGCAGGGTATTGAATTAAAGCTACACTCGTTGTGAATCCAGGCAACAAGTCAGATTTTTAAAATGCTTTTCGGCGAAAGCATGAGAAGCTATTATCTGATAGCATGTAACACCACAAAAGACCCGCAGGGGACGTAAACAAAATAATTAGCATATTCGGCGCTACACAAACCGCACAATAAAATAGAAAACATTCATTACCTTTGACCATCTTCTTTGTTGGCACTCCTAGATGTCCCATAATCACTATTGGGTCTTTTTTTCGATTAAATCGGTCCATATATAGCATAGATATCGTTATATGTAGACTGTGTGATCAACGAAAAAAAACAGCGTTTCATAACGTAACGTCATTTTTTTAAATTCAAAAAGTCGACGATAAACTTTCACAAAACACTTCGAAATACTTTTGTAATGCAACTTTAGGTATTAGTAAACGTTAATAAGCGATCAAATTAATCACAAGACGAAGTATATTCTATAGCTGTCCGTCTGGAAAAATGTCCGTGTAGAAACTCAACCAAAATATCCGGTCCGAGACCTGAAGAACTGCGCTGCCTTGCATCTGTTTGACCAAGAAACAAATAGTAGGCAAATGACAAGACTCTAGACACTGTGTGGAAGCTGTAGGTACTGCAACCTCAGCCCCATTAATTGTGGTTCACCTTTATCAATGGGTTCAAGTCGCGCAGCAATATATTTTTCCATTTTCAGTGATCAGTTTTTCCTGCGCTTTCCGATGAAACGCACGTTATGTTATAGCCACAGCCGTGATTTAACCAGTTTTATAAACGTCTGAGTGTTTTCTATCCACACATACTAATCATATGCATATACTATATTCCTGGCATGAGTAGCAGGGCGCTGAAATGTTGCGCGATTTTTAAGGTTAATCGGGCTTCTTGATATGCCACACCTGTCAGATGGATGGATTAACTTGGCAAAGGAGAAATTATCACTAACAGGAATGTAAACTAATTTGTGCATAACATTTGTGAGAAATAAGCTTTTTGTGTGTATTAACTGTCACTTCCGAGTTGACACACACACACACACACCTATTTCATGTCATACCTCTAACAGAGAGGAATAGGCTACAAAATAAAATAAATAATGCATATGAAGTGAAAAATATTGCCACCCTAAATTCAAATGGGTGAAGTTCCCATTTAACATTAACATTAGGATGGCTGTGAAACTCACAATCATATGAAACTGACAAAATCCACTTTAACTGAGAAATGAATATTTTATAACGACAGTGGTAAAAGACAATTCAATTTGAATGTCCAACTTCAAAGCTTACCTTCAGTTTGACATTTTTGTGCACCCTTCAACTTCACTTTGATCAGCATTGTTGGATCTGAGAAGCGATAAAGAAAGATACATTGATTCAATTATTCAAACAAGTCAAGTTCTGGTGATGAGTTTTGGAAGACAGGCTAACATGAACATGTAATCCATAACCATAACTGTATGAGATGAACTCTACAGCACAACACTACTCAACCTGATTTGTGATTCACAAATTGGCCTCCCGCCAACTTCACTCAAACAGACAAATTAGTTCAGTACTGTGAACCAAATTAAATTTACAAGAACAACTAAAATAGTCGAAACAACTCATTTCAAATAAAGCAGCAATGAGGGTCCATATATGTGACCTTGTTTCAAAACTCCATCCCCTGGCAGAATCCATCAAACCGCCTTCTAGGAGTTAGTCTAGGTCTACCATTAATTTAAATGCTTTGATTCTCGTTGGTGAATTGACTAATGTTTATGTCAGGCTATTACCACCCTACTGCATGACTATAGAAAGTGGACGGATTAAGAACTGATTAAGTAACATAGCTAGGCAACAAATCTTTAAGTCTAACAACTTTATATGAAGGAGCGGAGCAGCTCTGCCAAAGTCTGTTTCCATCCATGTAGCAACACGCACTGATCTACCGCAACAAAGCAATATTGTCAACAAAAACAGTGGAGAGCTGCCAACTCGGAGCAATACAGTAATTCAACTACGAGGGTGAGGCGGAGAGGAGAAGAGCATAGTTTTTCCCCCCCTCTGCACACGGCTCAAATTATCACATTAGAAAGAAGACATATTTTTGAGCATGGCTCCATTTCCCTCCAATTGATTTCCTAATGTTTCCTCGTCGCTAGCTAATGGTACAGGTAATGAACGCTAACCCCATTCCGTACAAATGTGCGCAACCGTGACATTCAAACGAGGCTGCAAAGAAAACTAATGGGACTGTAGCGACTGTGTTCACATCAAAATCTGGGGTGTGAACTACGTTTCTATTCAAGCGTTGATTGACATGGTAATGGCTCTATAGTATTGGACAAAGTTGAAAAACCTGACCCCTCCGACACTGTACGTTACATCGTGACGTGTCATGGCATAACGTACAGCACGCATAAAGCACCTAATTCTGTCTTACTGCCTCTCTCCACCAGGTGCAGCACTTTTCTCACCGTTTAAAAACAAGAGAGGGACGGACAGGGTAAGGGGGATACCTAATCATTTTTTGCATCATCACTGCAAGCTATTATGACTCTCAAAAGCCGCTGTTTTCTTCGGGAGATCACTTTAGCACCGCCCTATAAACCTGATTCAAATTTGACACAAACCTTCAAATAGGTTTGTAATGACACATTATACAAACTCTTTAATGTTTTATTTACATTTTACAGGCGACAAGGTGATATGTTGGACAGATCGAGTGAAAAAAGCAGTTTCCCCACACGACATCTCTCCTTCTCACTATCACGCAATAGGTTTCTCTTCCCCACCCGCCATTTTTAAAAAGACCCGACGGAGCTCATTGCCTTCTTGAATCATGCAGAGATGGGCATTATGAAGGTCTTGTCATTGATTTTGTTGGAAAGGGGAGAAATTGTGCTTTACAATGGTATTGATATTACAGTTGATCTCGAAGTATTACGTTTTTGTGTGCGCTCAAATAAGGTCAATTGTACGGACCAGCGTGATGTACAAAAGTGAATTAGTTCCCGTTACTGTTATGGCTTTCTCTTCAAACGGGACAGCCACCAACGGCTGTTCCAACACCCCCGTGCAATCAATACCCACGAGTTCACCATCAAAGTCCCAACTTTACTGGCTAATGACTAATGACTCAAACAATGAAATGCAAGCAATGTACACTTCCTCACAGCCCCCCACTGAATGATTAGTTAACATTGTAAATGGAACACAAGTATGCCATATGGGTAGGCAATGAAGACTACCCCATGGCAAGGCACTACAAGTCCTTACACAATGGTAACCCTGCCACCCTACAAGCTATGGGTATTGATCATATTCCGGCCTCTATTAGAAAAGGGGACCATGACAGTTAAACCAAAGGGAAAATTTTGGGATTTACAAACTACAGGCCACTACATACCATGGTTTAAATGAAGGTATGGATTTCTCACCCTTCCTGTAGGTTTGTGATAGGTCCATTTGATGTCATCTAGTGGACAATTTGCTCAATTGTTGTTCATGTTTTGCTGTGTTCTAGTGTACTATGGAACATATTGCTTTCTTTTTCTTGACACTTCTCCCAGTCATATTTAAGGTTAGAACTCCCTTTTAAGGGTTCTAATACATCTAGTTTGGAGTTGTATTTTTATGATAACATAGCTACAGTATTTCACTTTTTAATATGTATAGTATTGCTTACTAGGTGTGTCCAATCAATTTTGTAACCACTCCCTCTTCTAATTAGGGCTAATTGGAAAAGCTGTTCAAAAGAGGACATTGTATTATTTCTTTGTACCCCCTGAGGAAAGCCATGCAGCCGAAACGCGTCAGATTTTTAAAACTTTCTATTGAACATGCCATACAAATAAAGGCATTTTAATTACTTATATGAAGAGTGCCTTGGTCCTCCATTCTGTTTGATAAAAGGCACGTTTGTTTGAAAATGCAGTAAGATTTGATCAAATAAAAAAATAAGATAATTTTACACCTTATGGGACTCTGAAGGAGCACAGACACATGCGTACACGCTTCTTCTTCTATGAGGTTGCAATTTGTTGCATTACCGCCACCTACTAGACCGGAGTACTACTCCCTTATACTTTACTTGAAAAAGAAAAATGTACTAAATAAATACCCTTCCATCTAATACTATACTCACTCATTTCAAAATGATATCAAATAAAATTAACACCACCCTACTCCACTAATTAAATATATTTATTCATACCACATGCCATGACCCTGAAAGGATGGGACATCACCAATTAACACATCCTGTAACTCTTCTGCTGTCAAGTCCCGAACACCCAAATACCTCTCTGCAACTGCCACCAGAACGTCAATTTTCTGACACTTCCATTCCTGCAGTAAAATTAATAACCATTTCTATAAATGCTAAAAATCCAATCTTAGTGAAACTTATTTAACTTTTTGGCCTCTCCCTCAGTACTGGTATGTCTCTACTACTCTCACCACTCCTCCCCCTTAACCCATCTTCCTCTACTTTCTTCACTGCCTCAGCATATGACAACTTCTGCTCTACACTAACCCAGGAAACCCCAATCTGCCTCTCTCGCAATGGACATTTCTGATCCTCAGCTCCATGGGCACCACTACAATTAATATTATTATTATACAATTATTATTATTTACATACACTAGGTTGACTGTACCTTTTTTGTGCCTTTTTTGGAAAATTCCAGAAAATGATGTCAGGGCTTTAGAAGCTTCTGATAGGATAATTTAAGTCATTTGAGTCAATTGGAGGTGTACTGTGGATGTATTACAAGGCCTAACTTCAAACTCAGTGGCTCTTTGTTTTGACATCATGGGAAATCTAAAGTAATCAGTGAAGAACTCAGAAAATAAATTGTAGACCTCCACAAGTCTGGTTCATCCTTGGGAGCAATTTCCAAACACCTGAAGGTACCACGTTCATCTGTACAAACAATAGTACGCAAGTATAAACACCATGGGACCACGCAGCCGTCATACCGCTCAGGAAGGAGATGCGTTTTTTCTCCTAGAAATTTAACATACTTTGGTGTGAAAAGTGCAAATCAATCCCAGAACAACAGCAAAGGACTTTGTGAAGATGCTGGAGGAAACAGGTACAAAAGTATCTATATCAACAGTAAAACAAGTCCTATATTGACATAACCTGAAAGACCGCTCAGCAAGAAAAGGCCGCTCAGTTCTATTTATGCTCCAAAACCGCCATAAAAAAGCCAGATTATGGTTTGCAACTGCACATGGGGGCAAAGATCGTACTTTTTGGAGAAATGTCCTCTGGTCTGATGAAGCAAAAATAGAACTGTTTGGCCATAATGACCATCGTTATGTTTGAAGGAAAAAGGGGGAGGCTTGCAAGCCGAAGAACACCATCCCAACCGTGAATCACGGTGGTGGCAGCATCATGTTGCCACCACTTTGGTGCTTTGTTGCAGGAGGGACTGGTGCACTTCACAAAATAGATGGCTTCATGAGGGAGGAAAATTATGTGGATATATTGAAGCAACATCAGTCTCAATACTTCAGTCAGGAAGTTACAGCTTGATCGCAAATGGGTCTTCCAAATGGACAATGACCCCAAGCAAACTTCCAAAGTTTTGGCAAAATGACTTAAGGACAACAAAGTCAAGGTATTGGAGTGGCCATCACAAAGCCCTGACCTCAATCCTATTGAAAATTTGTGGGCAGAACTGAAAAAGTGTGTGCGAGCATGGAGGCCTACAAACCTGACTCAGTTACACGAGCTCTGTCAGGAGGAATGGGCAAAAATTCACCCAACTTATTGTGGGAAGCTTGTGGAAGGCAACCCGAAACGTTTGAACCAAGTTAAACAAGGCAATGCTACCAAATTCTAATTGTGTGTATATAAACTTCTGACCCACTGGGAATGTGATGAAAGAAATAAAAGCTGAAATAAATCACTCTCTCTACTATTATTCTGACATTTCACACTCTTAAAATAAAGTGGTGATCCTAACTGACCTAAGAAAGGGAATTTTTACTAGGATTAAATGTCAGAAATTGTGAAAAACTGAGTTTAAATGTATTTGGCTAAGGTGTATGTAAACTTCTGACTTCAACTATATACAGTATATCCTAACTTCATGCATACACACACAATAACATACGCACTATGTACTCATGTATTTTCTATTGTAGATGTGTGGTAGTGGTGGAGTAGTGGCATGAGAGCACACAGTGTGTTGTGAAATCTGTGAATGTATTGTAATGTTTTAGATATTGTGTAACAGCCTTAATTTTGCTGGACCCCAGGAAGAGTAGCTGCTGCCTTGGCAGCAGCTGAGGGAAATCCATAATAAATACAAATAGCATCGATGAGAAAGGAAATCTTGAAGGCTTCAAATAAAATGTATGGGCGGAGTTATGATTCTTACACTAATTAAAGTAAAAAATACACCTAGCATTTGACTACAGTAATCAACTGCTACACTAGGGGTCGTTTGGCATTTGCATGTTGTTCCATCAAATCTAAGGCCTTTTGACACTGCACATTTAACACTGGTGATTTTACGGTGAATGCTCATCCGTTGTTTTGTAGGTGTAATTTTTTTAATATTTTTTTTATTTTACCCCTTTTTCTCCCCAAATTTCGTGGTATCCAATTTTTTAGTAGCTACTAGTTTGTCTCATCGCTACAACTTCCCTACGGGCTCGGGAGAGACTGAAAGGTTGAAAGTCATGCGTCCTCCGATACACAACCCAACCAAGCCATACTGCTTCTTAACACAGCGTCATCCAACCTGGAAGCCAGCCGCACCAATGTGTCGGAGGAAACACCGTGCACCTGGCAACCTTGGTTAGCGTGCACTGCGCCCGGCCCGCCACAGGAGTCGTTGGCAATGAGACAAGGATTTCCCTACAAGCATAACCCAGACGACACTAGTCCAATTGTGCGTAGCCCCACGGGCCTCCCGGTCGCGACAGAGCCTGGGCCCGAACCCAGAGTCTTTAACCACTGCGCCATCCGGGAGGCCCCTGTTGGTGTAATTTTAGCAAAGAAAAAACATCTGGGTGGATGGTGGACCAAAAAGTTAATTTTATGTCCTGATCACAACACTCGCACGTACACCTACACCATAATGAAAATGGATCCAACAACAAAACCTATCCATATCAGAACCTATGATGATTATTCAGTGGCCCTGCATAGTCCCTTTCACTGGTTTGCGGACACCGACAAAGTGTACAGTAGTTTGTCAGCTGTGGGTAATCGGGATTGACACATTCTTGAGCAAATCACTGAATTCCGTTGCAACTCTGAGTACTACTTACTCCCTTGCACGTCGCGACTGGCAGGCTATGCTTTCTTCACTTGTAAACATCGGCTACATGTATTCGGGCATGTAGTTCATGTGAGCGCGAGGCTCCTCCAGCTGCAAGACCCCCCTTCATTCTCGCACCGCAGCCCAACCGAGCAGACTGAAGAACAAATTCCCTTTCTCTCAATCCAACGGATTTGTATTCTTTACATTCGCGTACTGTAGGCGACGAGCGCTCACCATCCTCTGCTGTACGGGACTGTGGACAATGTTTCTCCTGCAGTATAGAGGTAAGGTCTAACTTGTATTGATTTTGTTACAGTATTACATTAAGCTACCTCTTGCCTTCTCTGCTCTCACCGTTATGTACTAGGCTATGTCTGGAGCGTTTTACGACTTTCTGTATTTATGGCTATATTCTCAATAAGAATGAATGAATGCACGTTGTTTCATACTCATTTCGAGGACGACTTGATTACAGCAGGTACAGTATATTACTGACAGAAACAACATGTGAAATTCTCAACGACAGTGACCGACAGTGACCAAGCAGATGTGTCCGCGTCACTTGTATTTTATTCACAAATGTATGTAGTTTGAATGGTATAACCATTATTGTACAATGACTATTGATATCATGTAGCATATGTTTTACAATGCATTTGAGTACAGTTGACAAGCGTCCTCCCAAACGCCTTATTATCTTTGGAACTTTAATGAAATATAATACGGGATGAGCTTTATCTGCTCGGTTCCGTTATTGTTTTGCCTAATACTATGTTTTCTTGTTTCATTAGTTAATGACCATGGCTGCTTTTTAAATCTTGTAAATAATGTCACCAGTAGCTAACTACAAATGTGACATTTGGAGAATATTGATGCCATTGCTCACAATGTAGTCGAATCAACTACATTGTGCATGCTATTATGACATTTTCGTCATGAAATCCAATTTGGTAGCTATTTCATCTGATCTGTCACAAAAAAATGGAATGTTCCCCTGTTCTCAGATATGGGGTGTAGGGCTTTCATGAAGGAAATTGGCTCACATCATGTATGCAGTCTGGCCTTTCAGATCTTCTTCTCATTTATTCACAAATGTATCTGTGATACATAATGGCTCTGAGTAAATTGACATTTTCTCACATTCACATTACCGGGCAGGATATTGAGACTTCAAATGAACCTGGTTAATCTGCTTTACTCTTGCATTCTGACTCTGCTGCTCATCTTTTTTTGTGATTTTTTTTTTAAACCACTTTTTCTCCCCAGTTTTGTGGTTTCCAATTGGTAGTTACAGTCTTGTCCCATCGTTGCATCTACCGTATGGACTCAGGAGAGGCAAAGGTCGAGAACCGTGCGCCCTCTGAAACACAATCAGCCGAGCCGCACTGCCCGCTTAACCCGAAAGCCAGCTACACCAATGTGTTGGAGGAAACGGCATACACCCACCCCAGGAAACGCTAGAGCGCGATGGGACAAGAACATCCCCGCCGAACAAACCCTCCCCGAACCTGGACAACGCTGGGCCAATTTTCCGCCGCCCAATGGGTCTTCTGCTCAGGTGCCGGATGCGATCTCTAGTGGCACAGCTAACACTACGATGCAGTGCCTTAGACCGCTGCACCACTTGGGAGGCCTTGCTCTCATCTTTTTAGTGTCTGTTATTTTTGACCATGGAGAATTTGCCCCCAAATCAGAAATGAGTGTTAAGCCTAGAGTATGAATTATGAAAAGGAAACACAGCTTTGTATTTTCTGTAGGGGAATATAGTGGATTTATACTGTGCATTAGGTATGAGGTTACCCCCCCCCCCATGATAATGGCAAGGTACAAGCATTTTAAAATTAATAGATTTGGTAAATAGTTTTTCATTATTTTGACCTCCTCACAAGATATACTGAACAGAAATATAAGCTGCTACATACAACAATTTCAAGATTTTACTGAGTTACAGTTCACACAAGAAAATCAGTCAATTGAAATAAATAAATTAGGCCCTAATCTATAGATTTCACATGACTGGGCAGGGGCACACCCACTGGGGAGCCAGGCCCAGCCAATCAGAATGAGTTTTTCCCAACTAAAGGGCTTTATTACAGACCGAAATACTCCTCAGTTTCTCCTCAGAAATTAACATACAATTCTCTATCAACAGCTCTGGTGGACATTCCTGCCATCAGCATGCCAGTTGTATGCTCCCTCAAAACTTGAGACATCTGTGGCATTGTGTTGTGCCTTTTTAGAGTGCCTTTTATTGACCCCAGCACAAGGTGCACCTGTGCAATGATCATGCTGTTTAATCGGTCTTCTTGATATGCCACACCTGTCAGATGGATGAATTATCTGGCAAAGGAGTAATTCTCACTAACAGGAATGTAAACTAATTTGGGCACAAAATTTGAGAGAAATACTATTTTTTTGCGTATTAACTGTCACTTCCGAGTCGATACACACACCTATTTCATGCCTCACCTCTAACAGAGAGGAATATGCTACAGGAAAATATTTGGCTCAAATGTATTTTGTCAGGATTCCTCTTATCCCTCCCGTAGCATTCAAGCTCTAGCTAGTGGTCCTTTTTAGCGGTCTTTTATTTTGTATTTTTTGTGCTATCGTATGTCACAGTGCTTCATCTGTACTTTATCTCGATAGGAGAAAGGTTGACATCGCCCAACCCTAATTGGAAGAAATGTAAACTCTAACAGAGCCTATTCACTAGAAAGGTAACTCAGAACTAGGGCTGTGATGTTGAAAGAATTTTGGGTAAAGATTGTCATTTAAATGGCCACATTTGCTTAATGCTTTGAGTCATCTTGGGCATATCAGTATCAGCTTTGTACATCTGGATTTGGGGATTTTCTCCCATTCTTCCTTTCAGTCTTTACACAGATTTTCAATGGGATTCAAGTCTGGATCACTAAAGGTGGCCCAACCACTAGAGGACTTTCACATTCTTGTTTTGAAGATTTTCCAGCCTTGCTTTGGCTGAATGCTTGTGGTCATTATCCTGTTGGAACGTAAATCTTTGCCCCAGTCTAAGGTCTTTTGCACTCTGAAGCAGGTTCCCCATCAAGGATTTGGTTGAAATTGAGTGGAAAACATGGTCATTGTGGATATTGTTTCAAAGCCAAAAAAACTTAATTAAAATACTCATTTTGCCGTAAAAAAAACTGATTTAAGATGACTTTGGTATAATTTGTTTAGCCTATACTCTACAACTTGAGTGTGAACTGTATTATTATGTATACTGCATGTCCAACTATCTCTTACACTCCAAATGTATTATACATTAATCTGGGAGTGAACGTATAGGCCTAGGTGATGCTGTTGATTTATTGATTCTTCAGGGCGGCTTACAGTTTTTATTTATATATTTTCATAATTATTAAATAGGCCGACGTTACCTTTTTAGCTACAAAATATTTCACCAATGTGCATTTCCATCTCCTCTCTCTCCTTCATTCCTTTCTCAAGTGCGCAGAGATAGGGACTGACAACAGTTGAACTAAATATGTTTTTTGTTACTATCAATGTTTCCTAACAGATTACACTTAGTTTCTCAAATGAAGCACTGCAGGAACAGGGTTGGAGAGCCCATGGCATACAGAGTTTGGGTGGAATATCACCTGTTGAGCAGTGAGAGGCTGAAATGCTCCTCAAACAGTGGTTGATGCGTGAAGTGAAACAAGTGCTCTTATAAGCCCAGACATTTTTATATGCAATCCGGTGTGAAAGCTTAGGTTTTGATTGTTACAACTAAAAAGAAGAGGATCCCAGCTGCTACTATATTTATTTGTCATCTGCTCTGCTATAAAGCCGGAGTAGCCAACCATGCATGATTTAAGAACAAACTGCGGGAAAGCGGCCTCCATTCGCTATTCGAGTGCATAAACGGATGATACAGTTGAAGTCAGAAGTTTACATACACCGAATACATTTATACTCAGTTTATTTTAAGAATGTGAAATGTCAGAATAATAGTAGAGATAATTATTTATTTCAGCTTTTATTTATTTATTCACAATCCCAGTGGGTCAGAAGTTTACATACAACCAATTAGTATTTGGTAGCATTGCCTTTTAAATTGTTTAACTTGGGTCAAACGTTTTGGGTAGCCTTCAACAAGCTTCCCACAATAAGTTGGGTGAATTGGTGCCCATTCCTCCTGAAAGAGCTGACCCATTTGCGACCAAGCTACAACTTCCTGACTGATGTCTTGAGATGTTGCTTCAAAATAGCCACATAATGCACCAGTCCCTCCTGCAGCAAAGCACCCCCACAACATGATGAAGCCACTCTGGTGCTTCACGGTTGGGATGGTGTTCTTCGGCTTGCAAGGCCCCCCCTTTTTTCTCCAAACATAACGATGGTCATTATCGCCAAACAGTTCTATTTTTGTTTCATCAGACCAGAGGACATTTCTCCAAAAAGTACAATCTTTGTACCCATGTGCAGTTGTAAACCGTAGTATGGCTTTTATAGGGCAGTTTTGGAGCAGTGGCTTCTTCCTTGCTGAGCTGCCTTTCAGGTTATGTTGATATAGAACTCGTTTTACTGTGGATATAGATAATTTTGTACCTGTTTCCTCCAGCATCTTCACAAGGTCCTTTGCTGTTGTTCTGGGATTAATTTTCACTTTCGCACCAAAGTACATTCATCTCTAGGAGACAGAACGTGTCTCCTTCCTGAGCGGTATGACGGCTGCGTGGTCCCATGGTGTTTATACTTGCGTTCTAATGTTTGTACAGATGAAGGTGGTACCTTCAGGTGTTTGGAAATTTCTCCCAAGGATGAACCAGACTTGTGGAGGTCTACAATTTTTTTTCTGAGTTCTTGACTGATTTCTTTAGATTTTCCCATGATGTTAAGCAAAGAGGCACTGTGTTTGAAGGTAGGCCTTGAAATACATCCACAGGTACACCTCCAATTGACTCAAATGATGTAAATCAGAAGCTTCTAAAGCCATTACATAATTTTCTGGAATTTCCAAGCTGTTTAAAGGCACAGTCAACTTAGTGTATGTAAACTTCTGACCCATTAGAATTGTGATACAGAGAATGATAAGTTAAATAATCTGTCTGTAAACAGTTATTGGACAAATCACTTGTGTCATGCACAAAGTAGATGTCCTAACCGACTTGTCAAAACTATAGTTTGTTAACAAGAAATTTGTGGAGTGGTTGAAAAACTAGTTTTAATGACTCCAACTTAAGTGTATGTTTTTCCCCCAGTCCTGTTCCTGCCCATTTCATAATGGGACATTATACATCGAAACATATTTGACATTTTATTGAAGACAAAATTAATTTGAGAATCGTCTGATGTGTTTAAATATGATAACTTGATAAGAGTACAGCGTGTGTAGCTTGAGGCAAGGAACAGAGTGCAAGCTTTTTTTGACTTTCAAATAGCCTATAGTCACATCATGCAGTCCGTAATGGTTTGATTTCTAAGATATTCTAAGGTTTGTATCATTCACAACTAAATGTGCCAAATAACTATAAATCTAACATATAGAATCTGTTTCAAATGATCACTTTGACGCTCAACATAGTCACTTCATTTGCGGACTCGCTCCAGAGTAGGAAAAAGATGCTTTCTATTTTATTCAGCTAAGTTACAATTATATTCTTACTCTAAAATCATATACAATAAAATAATGGCGCAGGATTTATTAGCATATCTTGTCTGCTAAATGAACTAACCTACAGCCTAAGGCATGGCGCATAGCCAGATAATATACAGTAGGCCGTTTCATATTCAGTTCTTCTGAAATACATTTTCTTAATGTTTCTTTTGACTTGCCTAAAATAATGGATTTAATGGGATGTAATGGATTTATTCGACTTTTTAAAATGTAGATATTCCAAAGGCGCACACCAGAGGCTTTTAGCCTATGCATGGAGGCCTGTAGAAGCTAACATGTTTATGTTAATATAAGGTCAATTACCGTGAGAATGACAATAACCGGCTGACAAAATGTAATGTCCGCCACATTCCCTCAGAATGGTTGCGCTTTTACATATGACTTTTGTCTGATACAGGTGAGAAAGGTCATTTAAGTTCATACCAATGATCCTGCTAATTTGTTTCACAATGTTACCCAGCCTGTTCTTACTCTTTAAAGTTTAGATTTCCAAAACACTGAATGTTAAAATGGATTCAATGTCCACCCTTAAACCGCAGAGTTTCCTCAGCAAGAACAAGCGCTGATTTCCCTTTGTACAGATAACATACACATTGTCCAAAAAACTCAGTGCCAAGATATTTATATCGATCAGTCGTCGCCACTGGCTCATCATCTATCAGAGTCTGCATTGTTGGCAGTGAGCCAATCTCAACCTCAAAAACCTTTCCTGCCTGGCGGAATGTTACATTTTTTACTGGACCATGACCACAGTGTGCATAAAGGAGAAACATTTGCTGGTGTCAAATCTCATATGAAAACATTATACACATTTTAAAAGCTGAGAAACAGCTGGGCTCCAGAGTGGCGCTGTGGTCTAAGGAACTTTGTCTCAGTGCTAGAGGGGTCTCTACAGACAGCCTGGCTCGCACCCAGGCTTTATCACAACTGGGTGTGATTGGGAGTCCCAAAAGGTAGCGCACAATAAGCCCAGTGTCATCCGGTGTTGGCCCTCATTGTAAATAATAATTGGTTCATTACTGACTTGCCTCGTTAAGTAATTAAATTCCTGGAACAAAAGGTAACTGTTGACAACTGCAATGTCAACACAGTGGAAAGAAAGTGTTTTCCACCACTTCTAGGTCTTCTGCAAAACATTGTGGGAGTTGATCAACTGATCAGACATGTCAACCACACCCATATGTCTTTTGTAATCGTGGATTACACCAGGCTGGTTGATCACTTTCCTATTCCAAACACCATCATTTGTGGAATCATTTGCATTGTGTCTCTCCACTGTATGGCCAATACATTGTCCCCTATCCTACACCAACGCATATCCCACTTTTTAAAGTCCTTAAATGCATCAGAAAACTGTTTCCGGCTTACCCTACAAGTTCCACATGCATTGAACCCCTGTTCTCTGTCTACTTACGAACACACGTGATGTATAAAAGTTGTCAAACCAATATATATATATATATAAGCGTCAAATACAGGGACGTCGCTAGGCCTATTTTAGGGGGGCTTTAGCGATGATGGGAGTTGGCATCCTCTCTCACATAAAAACATATCTGCAGATGAGAGACAGATGGAGAGAGAGAGAGCATGTTTAAGCCTTGTTTCTATTTTTTATTCTAACATTGTTAGTCATCATAATAATCAGGTGAAAATAAAAACTGACCTTGGATCATTAACTCTGGGACTACTGCATCTCTATCTGTATTTAATGAAAAGCATCTCTTTAATAATACTTCCTGTTGACCTGACCAAGTTCCCTCTGTGTAGCCAGTTCAGATGTGGGAGGGGATGTGTGAGTTATTGCAGTCAAAACAGGGTGTCTGTGAGAAAGCACCTAAAGGCTAAAAGAGATTCATAGACACAGATCCCTGCAGGGGAGTGAAAGAGATAAGAGACTAGTCAGACATACCATTATAAATCAACTTGGGGAGTGGACATTTAATGCTGAGCCTTTAGATATTGTTTGTATAGCTGTGTATGCATGGGCTTGGTCTCATGAGTAGAAGGTAATGATGTAGGCAGTGACATCACTAGGGGTTGACTGCAAGCATAATGAAATAACTTGGACCCTTTACTATTTTGCAGAACTTACTCGGAAACATTCGTGTTATGTTCCCGTTGTCAACTTCTGTCTGCAATTGCATTAATAAATTAATGATTGATTTACTTAAAGATATTGTCTGAATGCTAATTTCACCAATAAGCAAATGATTGACAAGGAACAAGGAACGAACCCCAACATTAGTTAATAATACTTTTTTTTTTTTTTACATTTTCGAAAGGTATTTACTTACTTGAATAGGTTCTCCCAGCCATGTGGACAATTGGAAACAGGGCAGCAAAGTTTGTTTGTCACCAGAGTGTTTTAGAGTATAGTTAAATAGTTTTATGTACCCAATTAATAACCAGACCTTCATACAAACTTGCTATGCTGAATTCTTGAAGCACAATTGAATGTGATGCTATATGCTGCCATATGTTGCCAGCACGCCCACAAGCGAGTCACAATGGGCGGCCTAAGGGGCAGACAGAAATTTACCGCTATCTAGTGTACATGCACTGTTAGGCCTACTTGTAGCTAATATTTTGGTTAACGTTAGCTAGCAGTCTCAAGCCACAGAAGTAGCCAACAGTAAATGGACAGGAGGGAGTATGCCAGACCCCCCTAAAAGAGGCTTAGCCCCCCTATCCATGAATCTCTAGTGACGTCCCTGGTCAAATATATATAAGCTTCAATACAGGATTAAAATTGACACACCAGCTCCGACGCTTGTCAACCTAAAGGCGTGAAATTACGTCAAAATGTTGTAGACACCTTACGTAGAAAAAGGAATCTGGTTGATATCCCTTTCAATGGCCAATAGGGGTGCATAGGAACACAACGGTTTCAAAACATGAGTCACTTCCTGATTGGATTTGTCTTAGGCATTCGCCTGCAATATCAGTTCTGTTATACTCACAGACAATATTTTTACAGTTTTGGAAACTTTAGAGTGTTTTCTAACCTAAGCTGTCAATTATATGCATATTCTAGCATCTGGTACTGAGAAATAGGCCATTTTACTTTGGGCACGTTATTTTTCCAAAATTGAAAATAGTGCCCCCTAGCTTCAGGAGGTTAAAACTGCATTGTTGGTTAAGCGCTTGTAAGCAAGCATTTCACTGTAAGGTCTACACCTGTAAAGTTTGATTTGACTTATGTTATATATATATAAAACATAAGTCACATCATATATAATATAAGTCAAATCAAACTTTACAGGTGTATATATATAGGTGAAGTCGGAAGTTTACATACACCTTAGCCAAATACATTTAAACTCAGTTTTTCACAATTCCTGACATTTAATCCTAGTAAAAATTCCCTGTTTTAGGTCAGTTAGGATCACCACTTTATGTTAAGAATGTGAAATGTCAGAATAATAGTAGAGAGAATGATTTATATAAGCTTTTATTTCTTTCATCACATTCCCAGTGGGTCAGAAGTTTACATACACTCAATTAGGATTTGGTAGCATTGCCTTTAAATAGTTTAACTTGGGTCAAACCTATGTTAAATAGCCTTCCACTAGCTTCCCACAATAAATTGGGTACATTTTTCCCATTCTTCCTGACAGAGCTGGTGTCACTGAGTCAGGTTTGTAGGCCTCCTTGCTCGCAAACAGTTTTTTAGTTCTGCCACACAAATGTTCTATAAGCTTGAGGTCAGGGCTTTGTGATGGCCACTCCAATACCTTGACTTTGTTGTCCTTGGAAAATTGTCCATTTGGAAGACCCATTTGCGACCAAGATTTAACTTCATGACTGATGTCTTGAGATGTTGCTTCATTATATCCATATAATTTTCCTCCCTAATGATGCCATCTATTTTGTGAAGTGCACCAGTCCCTCCTGCAGCAAAGCACCTCCACAACATGATGCTTCCACCCCTGTGCTTCACGGTTGGGATGGTGTTCTTCGGCATGCAAGCCTCTCCCTTTTTCCTCCAAACATAACAATGGTCATTATAGCCAAACAGTTCTATTTTTCTCCAAAAAGTACGATCTTTGTCCACATGTGCAGTTGCACACCGTAGTCTGGCTTTTTTATAGTGGTTTTGGAGCAGTGGCATCTTCCTTGCTGAGCGGCCTTTCAGGTTATGTCGATATAGGACTAGTTTTTACTGTGGATACAGATATTTTTGTACCTGTTTCCTCCAGCATCTTCACAAGGTCCTTTGCTGTTGTTCTGGGATTGATTTGCACTTCTCGCACCAAAGTAAATTCATCTCTAGGAGACAGAGCGTGTCTCCTTCCTGAGCGGTATGACGGCTGCGTGGTCCCATGATATTTATACTTGCGTTCTAATGTTTGTATAGATGAACATGGTACCTTCAGGCGTTTGGAAATTGCTCCCAAGGATGAACTAGACTTGTGGAGGGCTACATGTTTTTTTCTGAAGTCTTGGCTGATTTCTTTTGATTTTACAATGATGTCAAGCAAAGAGGCACTGAGTTTGAAGGTAGGCCTTGAAACACATCCACAGCTACACCTCCAGTTAACTCAAAGGATGTCAATTAGCCTATCAGAAGATTCTGAAGCCATGACATTTTCTGGAACTTATGTAAGCTTCTGTATGTAAACTTCTGACCCACTGGAATGGTGATTCATTGAATGATAAGTGGAATAATTACTTGTGTCATGCACAAAGTAGATGTCCTAACCGACTTGCCAAAACTAGTTTGTTAACAAGAAATTTGTGGAGTGGTTGAAAAACGAGTTTTGCTGACTCCAACCTAAGTGTATGTAAACTTCCAACTTCAACTGTATATATATACATGTATATCCAATCAAATGTTATGTATATTCATACTGTGGATTACACCAAAAGGTGGTCGGAGGCATGCTGAGGCCAAATCGAGCTCTGTTACTGCATCGCCATGCGTCTCCCAAATTTTGTAACAATGCGGAGGGTCTGTATAGCTCCACAATGACATGATTGGTTGACGGTAGGTGAGGGTGGTACAATCTGTATAAATACAAACTTGCTTCCTTGACATCAACTCTGCATTGCTCCTTGAAGCGCAAGAAGTATGAATGCCCTGACTTCTGCAGAGGCATTTCTTGCCCTAACTTCTGGTGAGGCCATATCACCTTAAATGCTGCATGGCCAATGCAGAGGTCGGATTTACCATGCACCCAGATGCACAATGCACTTCTCTTTCCAGAATGCGCTCTTTCCCAGCGCATTCTTGTGTTTACTATTTGCCTTTGATTGTTAGTGTATATCAATTCCCCATTACATATATCACCAGTAATACATTTACCATTAATTCTTACAATTTTTTATCTACATGTTTGTTACTTTGGTTACAGTCATTTCTTGCGTTCAATATTATTATTCCAGTCTTCCTGTTTTCATTGTCGGAGTGGTCACATTGTTTGCAGAGTGCACAGCCTATGCTACACTTGTGAGAAACACGTTTTGGTTCATTTAATTCCATTTACAAGTTCTGTTTAGTCATTATTTTTTGTTTTGAGCGCTCCTGTCAATGTTGAGTAAGGACAAGCACGCATAGAAGTTGGCCTATACGCTACCTGGATTGTACGCAAATGTAGGCATTTACATGTGTTAATTTGGGTGTCTGATAGTATTTATGATTGATTTAATACACCACCACTAATGACCTGTGGAGATTCTCAAAATAATGTTTTCTTGACCTCAAACAGCAAGCAAGTCTTCAAGTCTGTTTTTACATCCATTGAGAATTACAATAGTTCCTCAATGTATTTTTTTAATCTTTCCAGCTCTCTCCCTTTCGATAACCACTCAGAGTGAAAGGGAAAAATGTCATGCTCTCTTCCAGTGGAAACGTCATAAAATAGGCTTCTTATCAGTGCTAGACTTTGACTGAAATAGGTTCCGGTACTCATTTTGGGTGCAGGTACTGTTTATATTTATTTACAATACTTTTGAGCTGATATTCTATAAGAGGAAGAGGAGCTCAAGCAGTAGTAAATTTGAGGTGCCAGTACTCAGCTCCGGTGAGCTCCTGCCCAAGTCAAGCACTGTGTCTTATCCCTTGCGCAAATAGCCTACAGCTGTGTTTGTCTCACTGGCACGGGAAACTCTGAGGGTCCAGAATATTTTATACAATGTTGCAAGTTCGCTAGGGCAAGCTTCAGGCCAGACCCAAGTTAATTAATAGTTGATATAATGTTCGAAGTCTGTTGCAGACTTGTGTTGTGTTGTTTTTATCAGGATATTTTCTACCTGCAGGCTGCAATGTTTCTATTTGTTGGCTTTATGTAGGCTATTTTTACATAGTTGGCAATGGCAATTGAAGTTACTTTTACATTTTTTACCATTTTCATTTAGATTTGGATAGAATTTTGATTAACCACCTGACAATGATTTTGAGATATGAAGACGTTATTATAAATTAAATGAAACTGTTTCACGAAAACTTGTATATGAAAACCATAACTGGCACGCAGATTGATAGAAATGGTAAGATAGATTGGCATTCCATATGAGAAAGGTTGCCAAGTCCTCATGTAGCCTATTGCCGGCAACTTCACGAGATGGCAGAATCTGTGAAAGCGGGAGGAGAATAGTTGGGTCAGGTTAAGTTTTTTTTCTTCTGGTTATCTAGATTTCTGGCACCCCTCTTGAGGCATGAAGCCGTAAGCTTAAAGCATCAGACAAGTTCAATGCATATAGTTGATTTTATTGAAACACATAGGGTGTGTTTATACATGGACAAATACATATTTAAAAATGATGACCAATCGATTGGTCGAAAGAACAGACCATTTATTTTAGTCTGGGATTTTTTTGGTCAGGGACAGCCCTACACTTGTCTATGGCTATGTTATGGTTTGGCTTATACAGCTTTTTACAAGTCTATTTCAGGTGGTCCAGTAAGTACAGCAGTTTTCTAAACCTGTCTGCAGGATCCACAATGTATCAAACAGCCAACAGAGCTTTGAAGCGATTACGTGACATGAAAGCACAAGAACCCTGAAGAGACTTTGTACTCCAGTATCGATTGAGGTCAGGCAGTTCGGTAAATCCCATGTAAATGAGCAGTCCAAGATACCAGTAGGATACTGTAGGTGTAACTTCAAGCCACGCTCTGAGGGAATCACCATACGACGGGCACTCCAAAACAAGAGCCCGACCCTGACTCTTTGTGAAATGACAAACCTCTACCACCGATGCCTGCATGAAAAACAAAAATAAGATGTTTGTCTCCCTTAGTCTTTCCTGTGCGGGCAACCGAACGGCCTGACATGCACTGCCAAGTTCTTGGGCAAAACAGAACGTTTACGCTTACGGGGACGTGGAGCACAAACAGAAAGACTTGGAGACAAGATGAGAAAAAAATTATAATTGTTAGTATATGGTTTTAAAAAAACAAAATGTTTTTACATTACAGCCATTCTAAAATGGATTCAATTGTTTTTCCCCCTTTTTAACCTTTTTTAAAAATGTATTAAAAATATAAAACTGATATCACATTTACATAATTATTCAGACCCTTTACTCAGTACTTTGTTGAAGCACCTTTGGCAGTGTGTAACGGCGTTCGTCTGTTGAAAGAAGAGAGTCGGACCGAAATGCAGCGTGTAGGTTACTCATGACTTTAATGAATGAATCGCGGTACATGAAATAACTGAAACTAAATACAAAAACAACAGAACGGAACGTGAAACTAATTACAGCCTATCTGGTGACTACAACACAGAGACAGGTACAAACACCCACGAAATACAAAGCGAAACTGAGGCTGTCTAAATACGGTTCCCAATCAGAGACAACGACAAGCACCTGACTCTGATTGGGAATCTCCTCAGGCAGCCAAACCTATACCACACCCCTAATCAGCCGCAATCCCAAATATTACAAACCCCAATACGAAACACAACACATAACCCATGTCATACCCTGGCCTGACCAACTATATAACGAAAACACAAAACACTATGACCAAGGCGTGACACAGTGATTACAGCCTCGAGTCTTCTTGGGTAGGATACTACAAGCTTGGCACACCAGTATTTGGGGAGTTTCTCCCATTCTTCTCTGCAGATCCTCTCAATCTCTGTCAGGTTGGATGTGGAGCGTTGTTGCATAGTTATTTTCAGGTTTCTCCAGAGATGTTTGATTGGCTTGAAGTCCGGGCTCTGGATGGGCCATTCAAGGACATTCAGAGCCACTCCTGCATTGCCTTGGCTGTGTGCTTCGGGTTGTTGTCCTGTTGGAAGGCACAACTTCGCCCCAGTCTGAGATCCTGAGCACGCTGGAGCAGGCTTTCATCAAGGATCTCTCTGTACTTTGCTCCATTCATGTTTCCCTCAATCCCGAGTAGTCTCCCAGTCCCTGCTGCTGAAAAATATCCGATCTTGATTTCATCAGACCAGAGAATCTTGTTTCTCATGTGCTGAGTATTCTTTAGGTGCCCTTTGGCAAACTCCAAGCGGGCTGTCATATGCCATTTACTGAGGAGTGGCTTCCATCTGGCCACTCTACCATAAAGGCCTCGTTGGTGGAGTGCTGCAGAGATGATCCGTCTCCCCAGATTGCTCAGTTTGGTCAGGCGGCTAGCTCTAGGAAGTGTCTTGGTGGTTCCAAACTTCTTCCATTTAAGAATGATGAAGGTCACTGTGTTCTTGGGGACCTTCAATGCTGCAGACATTTTTTGGTACCCTTCCCCAGATCGAACACAATCCTATCTCGAAGCTCTACGAACAATTCCTTCGACGTCATGACTTGGTTTTTGCTCTGACATGCCATGTCAACTGTGAGAATTTATATCTATAGATAGGTATGTGCCTTTCCAAAGCATGTCCATCCAATTGAATTTACAACAGGTGTACTCCAATCCAGTTGAAGAAACATCTCAAGGACGATCAGTGGAAACAGGATGCACCTGAGTTTAATTTTCAAGTCTCATAGCAAAGGGTCTTTCTGTTTTTATTTATAATGAATTAGAAAAAATTGCCAAAAAATTGTTTTTGTTTAGTCATTAAGGGGTATTGTATGTAGATTGATGAAAATATATATTTGATCTATTTTAGAATAAGGTTCGAAATGCGGAAAAAACGGAAGGGGTCTGAATACTTTGCTAATGCACTGTATATAAAAAGTCCTGATAATACATAACAATAACACATCATTTCCAGTTCAAGAAATTGGCTGAGAGGCCTCAGCTGGTGGCTCCTCAACTTCCTCTGGCTCCTTGATCTCATTCTCTTCATTATCGTCTTCTCCGATTCTCCGAGTAGCTCAGCATCAAGGGCATCTTCCTCGAAGAAAGCAATGCCTTCATGGTCCTCCTCATCCTGCAAGCCTTCTGCAGCAATGTCCCTCAGCTCTTCTGCCGTCAGTGTCCTCCTCCTCATAGACAGGGACTGCATTATGCGCCACTAATGGTCCTCTATCCATTTCTAAACATATAGACAAACAATGAAAATGAACATTTAACATGTAGATACAACCCCTCCAAAGAACACGCTAAATTTGAAAAAAAGTTACATCCAGAATACACTTCAGTAGATTAATTGCATTTCGATAGCCTAGGTACTGATGCATGCATCTATCTATAGTATTATATCTGCAACATAAATTCATTTACAAGAATATGTTCATTGTCAACTGGCTACTGTAGGAATGTTACAAAGTAATTCAACAATTGTTACATATATTAGCCATTATCTTGTACACTCACTAGTCTTTCACTCACATTCTATTAGATATATTTTACCATAATGGTCGGATCACATCATGTTACGAGTGATGTAGCCTACAGTCAGAGAAGGAAGATGGACCATGCTGATTGGCAGGTTAAATTATGTCCAATGCGGTTGCAAAGTAAAAGGGGGAGGCGGGATAAGGTCAGCTCCTTTTCTCATTGCTTGTCAGATCTCAGAAAAGGTCAAATTGTGAACCTGCCACATAAATTAATCACAGAAAATGTATATGCCATATCTCACAATCCATTGGACTTCCACAATTTAGTATTTTCACTGTGACATAACCTTTGTTTTTCGTAGATTTACGTTATTACACAATGTTCTATATAGCGCTGCAGTGAATGGGGGGAGGCTGTATAACCCTGTGACGTAGCTCTAGCTCTACCTCACGCTCCCTGAGAGAGGTGCGCAGTTTGACAGACAGCCCAACGAGTCAGAGGGGTTTAGGAACAAACACATATTTTTTAATTGTTCAGTTATTCCCCTTTAAGTTTATGATTGCAGTAAAGTCAATAACTCATCAACCACATACTGTGTGTGACAAATGAAGAACAGAGGCTGAAACTGCTGCCGGATGCTACAGGTGCCGTGCCCAATATGTCAGATACTCGAGTGAGTGTTATTAGCTCCAATAAGTGTGTTTTGCTCAATAGTAGAGAGTGAGGTTCAGGTTTGCTAACTATTCATCTGTAAGTGGGCTTGTTGTTGCCATGCCTTTGGGGGAAAAAGAAGCAGCATAATGAAATTAAATTTGAGTCAGAGATAAAGAAAGCTCTTTCTCTAGCAGTGTGGGAATGGGGAATTCATGGGTGTACTCTACTGAAGGGGCGTAAAGCACACTTCTACTAACCTGGTTATGGTTCATTCATAATGAGTTGCTTTGGATGAACATCTCATTCCTTGTCATATTTCAGTCCAGGTTTGTGGCTACCGGCTATTTGCCAGTTTTGCCACCATGTTGCAGAGGCAGTAGTATAATTAATGGTCTTGCCCCACTGTAAGTAGTTCACTAAACTTTTATGTTGTTCCATTAACTCTATTTTGTGGGTTTCCACTCTAGAAAGAACCCCAGCTTTGCTCACTAATCATAGTGTTCCATCAAATCAGTGATCATTATTTAAAAATGGATTGTCGGTAGCAATTCCTCCTTTCTCCATCAAAATCTTCATTCTGTTTCCCCTAACTTCCATCTCAGGCTGATAATGGACAATGGATAATGGGCAAGATAGCGCCGATAGAGATGGTCATTTTTAGGAAACTGCAATATTTGATTTTTTTTACAATGATTTCTTACATTGTTACTCCAGAAAATCTTAAGTCTTATTACATACAGCCGGGAATAACTATTAGATATAAGAGCAACGTCAACTTACCAACATTACGACCAGTAATACGACTTTCCCAAAGCGGATCCCCTGTTCGGACCACCACCCAGGACAATGGATCTGATCCCAGTAGGCGACCCAAAACAAAGTCGCCACAGAAGGATCAGAGGGAATGGTCTGATGAAACAAAAATAGAACTGTTTGGCCATAATGACCATTGTTATGTTTGGAGGAAAAAGGGGAGGCTTGCAAACCGAAGAACACCATCCCAACCGTGAAGCACGGGGGTGGCAGCATCATGTTGTGGGAATGGCCTCACGAGGAAGGAAAATTATATGGATATATTGAAGCAACATCTCAAGACATCCGTCAGGAAGTTAAAGCTTGGTCGCAAATGGATCTTCCAAATGGACAATGTTCCAAGGACAACAAAGTCAAGGTATTGGAGTGGCCATCACAAAGCCCTGACCTCAATCCTACAGATAATTTGTGGACAGAACTGAAAAGCGTGTGCGAGCTAGGAGGCCTACAAACCTGACCCAGTTACACGAGCTCTGTCAGGAGGAATGGGCCAAAAATCACCCATTTATTGTGGTAAGCTTGTGGAAGGCTACCTTAAACGTTTGACCCAAGTTAAAACATTTCAAGTCAATGCTACCAAATACTGATTGATTTTATGTAAACTTCTGACCCACTGGGAATGTGAAGCTGAAATAAATTATTATATCTGCTATTATTCTGACATTTCACATTCTTAACATAAAGTGGTGATCCTAACTGACCTAAGAAAGGGCATTTTTACAAGTACGAGTAAATGTCGAGTAAATGTCAGGAATTGTGAAAAACTGAGCTTAAATTTACTTGGCTAAGTTGTATGTAAACTTCCGACTTCAACTGTATATACAGTGAGGGAAAAAAGTATTTGATCCCCTGCTGATTTTGCATGTTTGCCCACTGACAGAGAAATGATCAGTCTATAATTTTAATGGTAGGTTTTTGAAAATTGAGAGACAGAATAACAACAACAAAATCCAGAAAAACACATGTCAAAAATGTTATAAATAGATTTGCATTTTAATGAGGGAAATAAGTATTTGACCCCCTCTCAATCAGAAAGATTTCTGGCTCCCAGGTGTCTTTTATACAGGTAACGAGCTGAGATTAGGAGCACACTCTTAAAGGGAGTGCTCCTAATCTCAGTTTGTTACCTGTATAAAAGGCACCTGTCCACAGAAGCAATCAATCAATCAGATTCCAAACTCTCCACCATGGCCAAGACCAAAGAGCTCTCCAAGGATGTCAGGGACAAGATTGTAGACCTACACAAGGCTGGAATGGGCTACAATACAATCGCCAAGCAGCTTGGTGAGAAGGTGACAACAGTTGGTGCGATTATTCGCAAATGGAAGAAACACAAAAGAACTGTCAATCTCCCTCGGCCTGGGGCTCCATGCAAGATCTCACCTCGTGGAGTTGCAATGATCATGAGAACGGTGAGGAATCAGCCCAAAACTACACGGGAGGATCTTGTCAATGATCTCAAGGCAGTTGGGACCGTAGTCACCAAGAAAACAATTGGTAACACACTACGCCGTGAAGGACTGAAATCCTGCAGCGCCCGCAAGGTCCCCCTGCTCAAGAAAGCACATATACATGCCCGTCTGAAGTTTGCCAATGAACATCTAAATGATTCAGAGGACAACTGGGTGAAAGTGTTGTGGTGGGATGAGACCAAAATGGAGCTCATTGGCATCAACTCAACTCGCCGTGTTTGGAGGAGGAGGAATGCTGCCTATGACCCCATGAACATTATCCCCGCCGTCAAACATGGAAGTGGAAACATTATGCTTTGGGGGTGTTTTTCTGCTTACGGGACAGGACAACTTCACCGCATCAAAGGGACGATGGATAGGGCCATGTACCATCAGATCTTGGGTATTCCAGCATGACAATGACCCAAAACACACGGCCAAGGCAACAAAGAAGCACATTAAGGTCCTGGAGTGGCCAGTCTCCAAACCTTAATCCCATAGAAAATCTGTGGAGGGAGCTGAAGGGACGAGTTGCCAAACGTCAGCCTCGAAACCTTAATGACTTGAAGAAGAGGAGTGGGACAAAATCTCTTCTGAGATGTGTGCAAATCTGGTGGCCAACTACAATAAACATCTGACTTCTGTGATTGCCAATAAGGGTTTTGCAGAGGGGTCAAATACTTATTTCCCCCATTAAAATGCAAATCAATTTATACAATTTTTTACATGTGTTTTTCTGGATTGTTTTGTTGTTATTCTGTCTCTCACTCTTCAAATAATCCTACCATTAAAATTATAGACTGATAATTTATTTGTCAGTGAGCAAATGTACAACATCAGCAGGGGATCAAATACTTTTTTCCCTCACTGTACCTATATCTCTGCACATGTAAATATGGTATTGGAACTGAGTTTTTAAATATTTCCTCTATATTGTATGCATACTTACTTACCTTACTGTGTATGTCATATTTCTTATTCTTATTGCTATTTTTTTCTTGTAATAGACTGTTATTTATTGTTGCATTGTTGTGTTTTGAGTTTGCAAGAAAGGCATTTCACTGTACTTGTGCATGCAACATTAACTGGAGCATGTTTGAGATTCTCTGGATTGATGTGTATGACAGCATGTTCCAGTGTCTGACTTCTGCAGTTTTCAAATAGCATCACAATCCATCACACAACAGTTTGAAAGTACCCCATGGGAATTATGTGTGGTGGGTTCAGTAACACATTTGTTTTTCAAGTTCTTGTCTCACTTGACAGGCGCCAGACCGTATAGTATTGTGGTGATATCACCCCATTGAACCCTTCCCATCTGTTGAGCCAATGTTTTGTTGTAATGGATTTTGTTGTAATAACGTAATTAAGATTCTGTCAATGTCTCACCACTCTTGCTTAATCTCAGTTGCTGTAATAGTTGTTGTTTTACTTCCTTTGTTCCAATGTCTGTGTCGGGTAGAAAACCAATTTGGGTCGGCCTGATTGTTCCGCCGTATGGCCAGGCTATTCCAGATGAGTGATTCAGGAGATAACTGGGTTTTTGTGTGACTGCACTTGGTTCTGTGTGTAGGAAGGTGTGGCAGTCAGAGCCCTGAGAGCAGCTTGGCTGCCTGGGGGCGTCAGGATCAACTCCAGGCCTCTGTGGAGCTCAAACCACCTGATTTGAGGGAGGCCTTTGTTCTCAAGCACTTTGAAGATAAGGAGCCATGCAGGATTTGTGCTCAGGTCTCTGTAGGAAACGGTTGGAGGGTTAGAAAGACTTATTCCTAGATCTCAATGTAAAAACATTGAATAAGGCAGGATTCATGCTCTGAAGTGTATAACCTTGATGGTCTCACTGAGGAGAGGAGGATAGAGGAAGCTGGACTTTAAACCAGGGAGTTCAATCTTCTCTGATGTAATGGAACTTTTCTATTTTCACTCTCAGATTGACAGGAAGAGGCTTTCACTCTTCCACATCAGTCACAGCGTTTTCCTCTGCCTGATATTTTAACCCTCTGGGCGGAGGTGTGACAGGCTCAGCCACAGAAAGATGGATCTGCTCTGTGTTCCAGTGACACCAACATGATACATTAGGAACCCAACAAAACATGAGTGTTCACGATACTGTTTTAGTAATTGTACTCCCATCAAAGCCTACTGTTAACGGTAGTGTGCTCTAGTAAGGGTCTTGTAGCAGCCCCTGTACAGCTTCACTGCAACACTCTGGATGGAGGAGGAGTGAACTCTCTGGGTGAACCAGTAGCAGTGATCTTGTTTATCACCTTCTCTGCACAGTGGTCTCTCCAGAGATAAAGTGAACTAGAGTTTTTGTTGTTGATCTGGCATTTCTTCCCTTCCCAACACTGCCAGGAAAAACAATTGGAAGTAGCACAGCACATGGCATGATGGATCTCCAGTGGCATGCAGGACACTACATCTCTGAGTGGGCCTGTGTCTGGCGCTGACTCTAAGAAGAAACCCAAATATATCTGCTGGCTAAGCACAGTAATAAAATCATATATATATATACGGTTGAAGTCAGTAGTTTACATATACTTAGGTTGAAGACATTAAAACTCGTTTTTCAACCACTACACACATTTCTTGGAAACAAACTATAGTTTTGGCAAGTCGGTTAGGACATCTACTTTGTGCATGACACATGTCAATTTTCCATTTATTGTTTACAGACAGATTATTTCACTTATAATTCACTGTATCACAATTTCAGTGGATCAGAAGTTTACATATACTAAGTTGACTGTGCCTTTAAACAGCTTGGAAAATTCCATAAAATGATGTCATGGCTTTAGAAGCTTCTGATAGGCTAATTTACATTATATGAGTCAATTGGAAGTGTACCTGTGGATGTATTTCAAGGTCTACCTTCAAACGCAGTGCCTCTTTGCTTGTCATCATGGGAAAATCTAAGGAAATCAGCCAAGACTGTCAGGATTTGGCCAGGGTTGTTCCGGTTTTTGGTCACTAGATGCCCCCATTGTGCCTTTTGACCTTTTTGTTTTCCCTTGATCCCCATTATTATTTGCACCTGTGCCTCGTTTCCCCTGATTGTATTTAAACCCTTTGTTTTCCTCAGTCCTTTGCTCTGTGTTTGTATGTTAGCACCCAGCCCTAGTATTCTGTTAACTCTTGTTGATCCCGGTGGACGCTCTTGTGGAATTCTGTTTTTTGTTCTTGTTTATTTATTTTTGAGTATCTTTTGAGGCTTTTTGTGCTATACCTACCACCTTGTGGATTTACCTTTTTTGTCTTGGAGGATTACCATTGTTCTTGTGGAATTCCTTTTGAGGTTGTGGAGTTACATGTGTTCCTGAAGGACTTCACTTTTTACTACATTAAATACACTGTCTCAAGTACTGCTGTGTCTGCCTCATCTTCTGGGTTCTGCCGACTATTCGTGGCTCAGTTGGTTAAGTGACTGTTTCTCACTCCGGAGACCCGGGTTCGTAACCGGGTCCTGACAGAAACACAGAGCCAAAAAATGAACCCAGAGGCAGCCAGTTCCCAGGACCTTGTTGCCATGCTGTCCCACCAACAGGAGACTGTCCAACGCCACGAAGCCGCCCTGGTTCAGCAAGAGGCCTTAATGGCTAGACATTCTCATCTTCTGTCGGAGATGCTGACTTCCATAAAGCAGATATCTGATCGACTTACCTCGGCAACAGTTCCCGTCCCAGTACCTCAGATTCACGTACCCATGGCAGTTAACCCTCTGGCTGAACCTCGCCTTCCACCTCCCCAACGGTTCTCAGGTGATCCAAGTGCTTGTAAAGGGTTTCTCACCCAATGTTCTCTCTCCTTCGAGCTGCAACCCTCGTCGTTCCCCACCGACCGGTCTAAGATCGCATATATCATCACCCTGCTGTCGGAAAAAGCCCTGGCCTGGGCTACTGCTGTGTGGGATGCCCATAGTTCCTGCTGTGCCAGCTACTCTGCCTTTGCTGAGGAATTCAAACGAGTGTTTCAAGGCCCAAGCAGTGGTCCTGACTCAGCCAAACAGCTCCTGACTCTCCACCAAGGTCGGCGCAGCATGACGGACTATGCCATCCAGTTCCGCACGATGGCAGCAGCGAGTGGTTGGAACAACGAGATGCTCACTGTGTGCTTTCTGAAAGGCCTTTCCGACACTATCCAAGATGAACTGGCCACTCGGGAACCACCGGACAATCTCGAGTCCCTGATCAAGTTGGC